>NW_026688555.1:0-37968 GCF_030445035.2 Dasypus novemcinctus
GGTTCCTTCCTGACGCTTGCTGGGGGCCAGAGGGCTGAGTTCTAAGGCAGGGGGAGGGGCAGGGCCCCTTGCAGAAGGGGCTGTGGGGGAAGGGACCCGTGGGCCAGCTCTGGGGCTGCTGGGAGAGCCCCCCTCTCCATGCCATAGCTCACCTGGCCCAGGCCAAGGGTCTGGGTCGGGCCAGGCTGCCAGACCCGTCTGAAGAGGGGGTTTCCTTGCCAACCAAAGTCCCCGAGGCCTCCTCCAGCGGGGGGGGCCTAGCTAGGGCCGGCCGGCGTTGCCCTGCAGGTCTCTCCCACGGCCATGGTCACAGACATGCTGTCTCCCATCGCCGTCACCTCCACCTTATGTCAGGGGAACCCCGGCCTTTCCCACCGGTGGCCTGCGGGCTTCGGCCTGGGCTCCCGGCCAGGCCTGCAGAGGCCTGTCTCCCGGAGAGGACAGGCCCAGGGTCTTCCCTCTCCCTTGTCAATGACCTCTCTTTCTCTGCCTTTCTTTTCTGGGACGAGAGGGGCCCCAGAGCACCCCGACGACTCTGAGCAAGGAGCCTGCCCTTCCTCCTCTCGCCCTCCTTTTTGGGACCGTACCGACCAACGAGCGTTTCTCTCGGCTCTGGGGCCGCGGGACGCAAAACGAAACTGCTTACCTATTGGGTGGTGAGACACTTGCGTGGAAATCATTTCTGCTCACCTGAGGCAGGCACTGCGGTCAAGTGGGCTTACAGGTCCAGGTGTTCCATGGACCGGGTATATTCTAAGCGGCCATCGTGACCGTCCAAAGCGGACGTATGGGTGGTCTGGGCAGTGACTCGAGTCGTACCCATCCGTTTTTGGGGGAAAAAAAGGGAGAACCCATCATCTTCAGCACATTTCCCTCTGCCACAGCACGCCACGCAACCAGGTGGTTTTCCTACTGATTGCCGTTCCAAGCTACCATAGCGGGCGATGCCGCAGGGATACTGTCCAGATTTCCAAACCAAAGCAGATAGGCCTTCTCGCCGAGGCGCAGCTGCCTGGTCGATCAAGCCCCAGGCCCTGGTGCTCCTGAGGGCTGCGGGGACACCCAGGACTACGCTGCTGACGGCAGGTGGCTCCGGGCCTCAGTGGCCTGCCAGTGGGCTCTACTTGGGAATCCGTGCTCTTGCACGGGGTACGGGGTGGGTGGGGGGAGTCGGTTGCAGGGGGGCCTCCCTACACATGCCTCTTCTTCCGTCACTTTGGCTGCGGCTGAGCCTGGCACTGGGTGCGTGCACGCTCAGGAGACAGGCTTCTGCATGTCTCTGGACAGGCCCCGTGCCAGCTGGGACCTGAGCCCCAGCGCAGGTGCACCACCTGCGCTCAGGTTCGTTGGACCGGCCCAGGTCAGCTGAGAGGGAGGAGAACGTGGTCGTCACCCGCGGAGGGAAGCAAAAGTGCCGACACCTGCCAGCGGGAGAGCCGCATCCAACAGCCCTGTGGGATCTAAGGCCCCTCTCGCTCCATCCGCTGCCTCCGCCTGACCCCCTCCTTTCGGGGCGCCCAGACGGCGCCCGGGCTGGGGGTGGGGGAGGGGGAGGGGCAAGCGCTAGGCCTCCCGCGCCGCCGCACACCGCTCTCTGAGGCCCGCAAAGCCGGGGAGCAAAGCGCAGGCGCCCCGGCCCGCTGGGCCGCCCACGCCCAGCGCCACTCACCCCGCCCCCGGCAGACTCGCCCCGACCCCGCCCCTCCTGGTTGCTCTGGAGACGGTGGCCACTGGCGGGAGGTGCCCAAGCCCGGGAGTGGGAAGGCGGTTGCGATGGATTGGGGGGGAGGGGAGGCGTTTTCTGCACTCGGGAGTTGTCCCCAGTGGCAGTGCCGGGACAGAGGCGGCCAATAGGCATCCTGCCGAAACCCACCCGATGCACTTCGGGGAGCGCGTCCACTGCCAGGAAAACCTCCAGCGCCGGGGGAAGCGGGGTTCCAAAATGTATACACCGAATGCCAGCAGGAGGCCACGGGGACGCGACGGAAGGGGTCGCCGACGTGGGTGGAGCCTGCCGGGTGGGGACTGGGCTAGGAGAGAAGCTCTGCTATGCTGTCCTGGACAGTTGTTCCCTCCTGTGTGTCTGGTGAAAAGCCAAGAGACAGAAGAAGCTCCAGGAACAAGAGAGCGGCTCCGGTGCCCAAAGTCAGAGCCAAAACTTCCACCGCTAGGGGCCACTGTTGGATAGGAATGGTTCCTTCCTGACGCTTGCTGGGGGCCAGAGGGCTGAGTTCTAAGGCAGGGGGAGGGGCAGGGCCCCTTGCAGAAGGGCTGTGGGGGAAGGGACCCGTGGGCCAGCTCTGGGGCTGCTGGGAGAGCCCCCCTCTCCATGCCATAGCTCACCTGGCCCAGGCCAAGGGTCTGGGTCGGGCCAGGCTGCCAGACCCGTCTGAAGAGGGGGTTTCCTCGCCAACCAAAGTCCCCGAGGCCTCCTCCAGCGGGGGGGGGCCTAGCTAGGGCCGGCCGGCGTTGCCCTGCAGGTCTCTCCCACGGCCATGGTCACAGACATGCTGTCTCCCATCGCCGTCACCTCCACCTTATGTCAGGGGAACCCCGGCCTTTCCCACCGGTGGCCTGCGGGCTTCGGCCTGGGCTCCCGGCCAGGCCTGCAGAGGCCTGTCTCCCGGAGAGGACAGGCCCAGGGTCTTCCTCTCCCTTGTCAATGACCTCTCTTTCTCTGCCTTTCTTTTCTGGGACGAGAGGGGCCCCAGAGCACCCCGACGACTCTGAGCAAGGAGCCTGCCCTTCCTCCTCTCGCCCTCCTTTTTGGGACCGTACCAACCAACGAGCGTTTCTCTCGGCTCTGGGCCGCGGGACGCAAAACGAAACTGCTTACCTATTGGGTGGTGAGACACTTGCGTGGAAATCATTTCTGCTCACCTGAGGCAGGCACTGCGCTCAAGTGGGCTTACAGGTCCAGGTGTTCCATGGACCGGGTATATTCTAAGCGGCCATCGTGACCGTCCAAAGCGGACGTATGGGTGGTCTGGGCAGTGACTCGAGTCGTACCCATCCGTTTTTGGGGGAAAAAAAGGGAGAACCCATCATCTTCGGCACATTTCCCTCTGCCACAGCACGCCACGCAACCAGGTGGTTTTCCTACTGATTGCCGTTCCAAGCTACCATAGCGGGCGATGCCGCAGGGATACTGTCCAGATTTCCAAACCAAAGCAGATAGGCCTTCTCGCCGAGGCGCAGCTGCCTGGTCGATCAAGCCCCAGGCCCTGGTGCTCCTGAGGGCTGCGGGGACACCCAGGACTACGCTGCTGACGGCAGGTGGCTCCGGGCCTCAGTGGCCTGCCAGTGGGCTCTACTTGGGAATCCGTGCTCTTGCACGGGGTACGGGGTGGGTGGGGGGAGTCGGTTGCAGGGGGGCCTCCCTACACATGCCTCTTCTTCCGTCACTTTGGCTGCGGCTGAGCCTGGCACTGGGTGCGTGCACGCTCAGGAGACAGGCTTCTGCATGTCTCTGGACAGGCCCCGTGCCAGCTGGGACCTGAGCCCCAGCGCAGGTGCACCACCTGCGCTCAGGTTCGTTGGACCGGCCCAGGTCAGCTGAGAGGGAGGAGAACGTGGTCGTCACCCGCGGAGGGAAGCAAAAGTGCCGACACCTGCCAGCGGGAGAGCCGCATCCAACAGCCCTGTGGGATCTAAGGCCCCTCTCGCTCCATCCGCTGCCTCCGCCTGACCCCCTCCTTTCGGGGGCGCCCAGACGGCGCCCGGGCTGGGGGTGGGGGAGGGGGAGGGGCAAGCGCTAGGCCTCCCGCGCCGCCGCACACCGCTCTCTGAGGCCCGCAAAGCCGGGAGCAAAGCGCAGGCGCCCCGGCCCGCTGGGCCGCCCACGCCCAGCGCCACTCACCCCGCCCCCGGCAGACTCGCCCCGACCCCGCCCCTCCTGGTTGCTCTGGAGACGGTGGCCACTGGCGGGAGGTGCCCAAGCCCGGGAGTGGGAAGGCGGTTGCGATGGATTGGGGGGGAGGGGAGGCGTTTTCTGCACTCGGGAGTTGTCCCCAGTGGCAGTGCCGGGACAGAGGCGGCCAATAGGCATCCTGCCGAAACCACCCGATGCACTTCGGGGAGCGCGTCCACTGCCAGGAAAACCTCCAGCGCCGGGGGAAGCGGGGTTCCAAAATGTATACACCGAATGCCAGCAGGAGGCCACGGGGACGCGACGGAAGGGGTCGCCGACGTGGGTGGAGCCTGCCGGGTGGGGACTGGGCTAGGAGAGAAGCTCTGCTATGCTGTCCTGGACAGTTGTTCCCTCCTGTGTGTCTGGTGAAAAGCCAAGAGACAGAAGAAGCTCCAGGAACAAGAGAGCGGCTCCGGTGCCCAAAGTCAGAGCCAAAACTTCCACCGCTAGGGGCCACTGTTGGATAGGAATGGTTCCTTCCTGACGCTTGCTGGGGGCCAGAGGGCTGAGTTCTAAGGCAGGGGGAGGGGCAGGGCCCCTTGCAGAAGGGGCTGTGGGGAAGGGACCCGTGGGCCAGCTCTGGGGCTGCTGGGAGAGCCCCCCTCTCCATGCCATAGCTCACCTGGCCCAGGCCAAGGGTCTGGGTCGGGCCAGGCTGCCAGACCCGTCTGAAGAGGGGGTTTCCTCGCCAACCAAAGTCCCCGAGGCCTCCTCCAGCGGGGGGGGGCCTAGCTAGGGCCGGCCGGCGTTGCCCTGCAGGTCTCTCCCACGGCCATGGTCACAGACATGCTGTCTCCCATCGCCGTCACCTCCACCTTATGTCAGGGGAACCCCGGCCTTTCCCACCGGTGGCCTGCGGGCTTCGGCCTGGGCTCCCGGCCAGGCCTGCAGAGGCCTGTCTCCCGGAGAGGACAGGCCCAGGGTCTTCCCTCTCCCTTGTCAATGACCTCTCTTTCTCTGCCTTTCTTTTCTGGGACGAGAGGGGCCCCAGAGCACCCCGACGACTCTGAGCAAGGAGCCTGCCCTTCCTCCTCTCGCCCTCCTTTTTGGGACCGTACCGACCAACGAGCGTTTCTCTCGGCTCTGGGGCCGCGGGACGCAAAACGAAACTGCTTACCTATTGGGTGGTGAGACACTTGCGTGGAAATCATTTCTGCTCACCTGAGGCAGGCACTGCGCTCAAGTGGGCTTACAGGTCCAGGTGTTCCATGGACCGGGTATATTCTAAGCGGCCATCGTGACCGTCCAAAGCGGACGTATGGGTGGTCTGGGCAGTGACTCGAGTCGTACCCATCCGTTTTTGGGGGAAAAAAGGGAGAACCCATCATCTTCGGCACATTTCCCTCTGCCACAGCACGCCACGCAACCAGGTGGTTTTCCTACTGATTGCCGTTCCAAGCTACCATAGCGGGCGATGCCGCAGGGATACTGTCCAGATTTTACCAAAGCAGATAGGCCTTCTCGCCGAGGCGCAGCTGCCTGGTCGATCAAGCCCCAGGCCCCTGGTGCTCCTGAGGGCTGCGGGGACACCCAGGACTACGCTGCTGACGGCAGGTGGCTCCGGGCCTCAGTGGCCTGCCAGTGGGCTCTACTTGGGAATCCGTGCTCTTGCACGGGGTACGGTGGTGGGTGGGGGGGAGTCGGTTGCAGGGGGGCCTCCCTACACATGCCTCTTCTTCCGTCACTTTGGCTGCGGCTGAGCCTGGCACTGGGTGCGTGCACGCTCAGGAGACAGGCTTCTGCATGTCTCTGGACAGGCCCCGTGCCAGCTGGGACCTGAGCCCCAGCGCAGGTGCACCACCTGCGCTCAGGTTCGTTGGACCGGCCCAGGTCAGCTGAGAGGGAGGAGAACGTGGTCGTCACCCGCGGAGGGAAGCAAAAGTGCCGACACCTGCCAGCGGGAGAGCCGCATCCAACAGCCCTGTGGGATCTAAGGCCCCTCTCGCTCCATCCGCTGCCTCCGCCTGACCCCCTCCTTTCGGGGCGCCCAGACGGCGCCCGGGCTGGGGGGTGGGGGGAGGGGGAGGGGCAAGCGCTAGGCCTCCCGCGCCGCCGCACACCGCTCTCTGAGGCCCGCAAAGCCGGGAGCAAAGCGCAGGCGCCCCGGCCCGCTGGGCCGCCCACGCCCAGCGCCACTCACCCCGCCCCCCGGCAGACTCGCCCCGACCCCGCCCCTCCTGGTTGCTCTGGAGACGGTGGCCACTGGCGGGAGGTGCCCAAGCCCGGGAGTGGGAAGGCGGTTGCGATGGATTGGGGGGGAGGGGAGGCGTTTTCTGCACTCGGGAGTTGTCCCCAGTGGCAGTGCCGGGACAGAGGCGGCCAATAGGCATCCTGCCGAAACCCACCCGATGCACTTCGGGGAGCGCGTCCACTGCCAGGAAAACCTCCAGCGCCGGGGGAAGCGGGGTTCCAAAATGTATACACCGAATGCCAGCAGGAGGCCACGGGGACGCGACGGAAGGGGTCGCCGACGTGGGTGGAGCCTGCCGGGTGGGGACTGGGCTAGGAGAGAAGCTCTGCTATGCTGTCCTGGACAGTTGTTCCCTCCTGTGTGTCTGGTGAAAAGCCAAGAGACAGAAGAAGCTCCAGGAACAAGAGAGCGGCTCCGGTGCCCAAAGTCAGAGCCAAAACTTCCACCGCTAGGGGCCACTGTTGGATAGGAATGGTTCCTTCCTGACGCTTGCTGGGGGCCAGAGGGCTGAGTTCTAAGGCAGGGGGAGGGGCAGGGCCCCTTGCAGAAGGGGCTGTGGGGGAAGGGACCCGTGGGCCAGCTCTGGGGCTGCTGGGAGAGCCCCCCTCTCCATGCCATAGCTCACCTGGCCCAGGCCAAGGGTCTGGGTCGGGCCAGGCTGCCAGACCCGTCTGAAGAGGGGGTTTCCTCGCCAACCAAAGTCCCCGAGGCCTCCTCCAGCGGGGGGGGGCCTAGCTAGGGCCGGCCGGCGTTGCCCTGCAGGTCTCTCCCACGGCCATGGTCACAGACATGCTGTCTCCCATCGCCGTCACCTCCACCTTATGTCAGGGGAACCCCGGCCTTTCCCACCGGTGGCCTGCGGGCTTCGGCCTGGGCTCCCGGCCAGGCCTGCAGAGGCCTGTCTCCCGGAGAGGACAGGCCCAGGGTCTTCCCTCTCCCTTGTCAATGACCTCTCTTTCTCTGCCTTTCTTTTCTGGGACGAGAGGGGCCCCAGAGCACCCCGACGACTCTGAGCAAGGAGCCTGCCCTTCCTCCTCTCGCCCTCCTTTTTGGGACCGTACCGACCAACGAGCGTTTCTCTCGGCTCTGGGGCCGCGGGACGCAAAACGAAACTGCTTACCTATTGGGTGGTGAGACACTTGCGTGGAAATCATTTCTGCTCACCTGAGGCAGGCACTGCGCTCAAGTGGGCTTACAGGTCCAGGTGTTCCATGGACCGGGTATATTCTAAGCGGCCATCGTGACCGTCCAAAGCGGACGTATGGGTGGTCTGGGCAGTGACTCGAGTCGTACCCATCCGTTTTTGGGGGAAAAAAAGGGAGAACCCATCATCTTCGGCACATTTCCCTCTGCCACAGCACGCCACGCAACCAGGTGGTTTTCCTACTGATTGCCGTTCCAAGCTACCATAGCGGGCGATGCCGCAGGGATACTGTCCAGATTTCCAAACCAAAGCAGATAGGCCTTCTCGCCGAGGCGCAGCTGCCTGGTCGATCAAGCCCCAGGCCCTGGTGCTCCTGAGGGCTGCGGGGACACCCAGGACTACGCTGCTGACGGCAGGTGGCTCCGGGCCTCAGTGGCCTGCCAGTGGGCTCTACTTGGGAATCCGTGCTCTTGCACGGGGTACGGGGTGGGTGGGGGGAGTCGGTTGCAGGGGGGCCTCCCTACACATGCCTCTTCTTCCGTCACTTTGGCTGCGGCTGAGCCTGGCACTGGGTGCGTGCACGCTCAGGAGACAGGCTTCTGCATGTCTCTGGACAGGCCCCGTGCCAGCTGGGACCTGAGCCCCAGCGCAGGTGCACCACCTGCGCTCAGGTTCGTTGGACCGGCCCAGGTCAGCTGAGAGGGAGGAGAACGTGGTCGTCACCCGCGGAGGGAAGCAAAAGTGCCGACACCTGCCAGCGGGAGAGCCGCATCCAACAGCCCTGTGGGATCTAAGACCCCTCTCGCTCCATCCGCTGCCTCCGCCTGACCCCCTCCTTTCGGGGCGCCCAGACGGCGCCCGGGCTGGGGGTGGGGGAGGGGGAGGGGGAGGGGCAAGCGCTAGGCCTCCCGCGCCGCCCCACACCGCTCTCTGAGGCCCGCAAAGCCGGGAGCAAAGCGCAGGCGCCCCGGCCCGCTGGGCCGCCCACGCCCAGCGCCACTCACCCCGCCCCCGGCAGACTCGCCCCGACCCCGCCCCTCCTGGTTGCTCTGGAGACGGTGGCCACTGGCGGGAGGTGCCCAAGCCCGGGAGTGGGAAGGCGGTTGCGATGGATTGGGGGGGAGGGGAGGCGTTTTCTGCACTCGGGAGTTGTCCCCAGTGGCAGTGCCGGGACAGAAGCGGCCAATAGGCATCCTGCCGAAACCCACCCGAGGCACTTCGGGGAGCGCGTCCACTGCCAGGAAAACCTCCAGCGCCGGGGGAAGCGGGGTTCCAAAATGTATACACCGAATGCCAGCAGGAGGCCACGGGGACGCGACGGAAGGGGTCGCCGACGTGGGTGGAGCCTGCCGGGTGGGGACTGGGCTAGGAGAGAAGCTCTGCTATGCTGTCCTGGACAGTTGTTCCCTCCTGTGTGTCTGGTGAAAAGCCAAGAGACAGAAGAAGCTCCAGGAACAAGAGAGCGGCTCCGGTGCCCAAAGTCAGAGCCAAAACTTCCACCGCTAGGGGCCACTGTTGGATAGGAATGGTTCCTTCCTGACGCTTGCTGGGGGCCAGAGGGCTGAGTTCTAAGGCAGGGGGAGGGGCAGGGCCCCTTGCAGAAGGGGCTGTGGGGGAAGGGACCCGTGGGCCAGCTCTGGGGCTGCTGGGAGAGCCCCCCTCTCCATGCCATAGCTCACCTGGCCCAGGCCAAGGGTCTGGGTCGGGCCAGGCTGCCAGACCCGTCTGAAGAGGGGGTTTCCTCGCCAACCAAAGTCCCCGAGGCCTCCTCCAGCGGGGGGGGCCTAGCTAGGGCCGGCCGGCGTTGCCCTGCAGGTCTCTCCCACGGCCATGGTCACAGACATGCTGTCTCCCATCGCCGTCACCTCCACCTTATGTCAGGGGAACCCCGGCCTTTCCCACCGGTGGCCTGCGGGCTTCGGCCTGGGCTCCCGGCCAGGCCTGCAGAGGCCTGTCTCCCGGAGAGGACAGGCCCAGGGTCTTCCCTCTCCCTTGTCAATGACCTCTCTTTCTCTGCCTTTCTTTTCTGGGACGAGAGGGGCCCCAGAGCACCCCGACGACTCTGAGCAAGGAGCCTGCCCTTCCTCCTCTCGCCCTCCTTTTTGGGAGCGTACCGACCAACGAGCGTTTCTCTCGGCTCTGGGGCCGCGGGACGCAAAACGAAACTGCTTACCTATTGGGTGGTGAGACACTTGCGTGGAAATCATTTCTGCTCACCTGAGGCAGGCACTGCGCTCAAGTGGGCTTACAGGTCCAGGTGTTCCATGGACCGGGTATATTCTAAGCGGCCATCGTGACCGTCCAAAGCGGACGTATGGGTGGTCTGGGCAGTGACTCGAGTCGTACCCATCCGTTTTTGGGGGAAAAAAAGGGAGAACCCATCATCTTCAGCACATTTCCCTCTGCCACAGCACGCCACGCAACCAGGTGGTTTTCCTACTGATTGCCGTTCCAAGCTACCATAGCGGGCGATGCCGCAGGGATACTGTCCAGATTTCCAAACCAAAGCAGATAGGCCTTCTCGCCGAGGCGCAGCTGCCTGGTCGATCAAGCCCCAGGCCCTGGTGCTCCTGAGGGCTGCGGGGACACCCAGGACTACGCTGCTGACGGCAGGTGGCTCCGGGCCTCAGTGGCCTGCCAGTGGGCTCTACTTGGGAATCCGTGCTCTTGCACGGGGTACGGGGTGGGTGGGGGGAGTCGGTTGCAGGGGGGCCTCCCTACACATGCCTCTTCTTCCGTCACTTTGGCTGCGGCTGAGCCTGGCACTGGGTGCGTGCACGCTCAGGAGACAGGCTTCTGCATGTCTCTGGACAGGCCCCGTGCCAGCTGGGACCTGAGCCCCAGCGCAGGTGCACCACCTGCGCTCAGGTTCGTTGGACCGGCCCAGGTCAGCTGAGAGGGAGGAGAACGTGGTCGTCACCCGCGGAGGGAAGCAAAAGTGCCGACACCTGCCAGCGGGAGAGCCGCATCCAACAGCCCTGTGGGATCTAAGCCCCCTCTCGCTCCATCCGCTGCCTCCGCCTGACCCCCTCCTTTCGGGGCGCCCAGACGGCGCCCGGGCTGGGGGTGGGGGAGGGGGAGGGGCAAGCGCTAGGCCTCCCGCGCCGCCGCACACCGCTCTCTGAGGCCCGCAAAGCCGGGAGCAAAGCGCAGGCGCCCCGGCCCGCTGGGCCGCCCACGCCCAGCGCCACTCACCCCGCCCCCGGCAGACTCGCCCCGACCCCGCCCCTCCTGGTTGCTCTGGAGACGGTGGCCACTGGCGGGAGGTGCCCAAGCCCGGGAGTGGGAAGGCGGTTGCGATGGATTGGGGGGGAGGGGAGGCGTTTTCTGCACTCGGGAGTTGTCCCCAGTGGCAGTGCCGGGACAGAGGCGGCCAATAGGCATCCTGCCGAAACCCACCCGATGCACTTCGGGGAGCGCGTCCACTGCCAGGAAAACCTCCAGCGCCGGGGGAAGCGGGGTTCCAAAATGTATACACCGAATGCCAGCAGGAGGCCACGGGGACGCGACGGAAGGGGTCGCCGACGTGGGTGGAGCCTGCCGGGTGGGGACTGGGCTAGGAGAGAAGCTCTGCTATGCTGTCCTGGACAGTTGTTCCCTCCTGTGTGTCTGGTGAAAAGCCAAGAGACAGAAGAAGCTCCAGGAACAAGAGAGCGGCTCCGGTGCCCAAAGTCAGAGCCAAAACTTCCACCGCTAGGGGCCACTGTTGGATAGGAATGGTTCCTTCCTGACGCTTGCTGGGGGCCAGAGGGCTGAGTTCTAAGGCAGGGGGAGGGGCAGGGCCCCTTGCAGAAGGGGCTGTGGGGGAAGGGACCCGTGGGCCAGCTCTGGGGCTGCTGGGAGAGCCCCCCTCTCCATGCCATAGCTCACCTGGCCCAGGCCAAGGGTCTGGGTCGGGCCAGGCTGCCAGACCCGTCTGAAGAGGGGGTTTCCTCGCCAACCAAAGTCCCCGAGGCCTCCTCCAGCGGGGGGGGCCTAGCTAGGGCCGGCCGGCGTTGCCCTGCAGGTCTCTCCCACGGCCATGGTCACAGACATGCTGTCTCCCATCGCCGTCACCTCCACCTTATGTCAGGGGAACCCCGGCCTTTCCCACCGGTGGCCTGCGGGCTTCGGCCTGGGCTCCCGGCCAGGCCTGCAGAGGCCTGTCTCCCGGAGAGGACAGGCCCAGGGTCTTCCCTCTCCCTTGTCAATGACCTCTCTTTCTCTGCCTTTCTTTTCTGGGACGAGAGGGGCCCCAGAGCACCCCGACGACTCTGAGCAAGGAGCCTGCCCTTCCTCCTCTCGCCCTCCTTTTTGGGAGCGTACCGACCAACGAGCGTTTCTCTCGGCTCTGGGGCCGCGGGACGCAAAACGAAACTGCTTACCTATTGGGTGGTGAGACACTTGCGTGGAAATCATTTCTGCTCACCTGAGGCAGGCACTGCGCTCAAGTGGGCTTACAGGTCCAGGTGTTCCATGGACCGGGTATATTCTAAGCGGCCATCGTGACCGTCCAAAGCGGACGTATGGGTGGTCTGGGCAGTGACTCGAGTCGTACCCGTCCGTTTTTGGGGGAAAAAAAGGGAGAACCCATCATCTTCGGCACATTTCCCTCTGCCACAGCACGCCACGCAACCAGGTGGTTTTCCTACTGATTGCCGTTCCAAGCTACCATAGCGGGCGATGCCGCAGGGATACTGTCCAGATTTCCAAACCAAAGCAGATAGGCCTTCTCGCCGAGGCGCAGCTGCCTGGTCGATCAAGCCCCAGGCCCTGGTGCTCCTGAGGGCTGCGGGGACACCCAGGACTACGCTGCTGACGGCAGGTGGCTCCAGGCCTCAGTGGCCTGCCAGTGGGCTCTACTTGGGAATCCGTGCTCTTGCACGGGGTACGGGGTGGGTGGGGGGAGTCGGTTGCAGGGGGGCCTCCCTACACATACCTCTTCTTCCGTCACTTTGGCTGCGGCTGAGCCTGGCACTGGGTGCGTGCACGCTCAGGAGACAGGCTTCTGCATGTCTCTGGACAGGCCCCGTGCCAGCTGGGACCTGAGCCCCAGCGCAGGTGCACCACCTGCGCTCAGGTTCGTTGGACCGGCCCAGGTCAGCTGAGAGGGAGGAGAACGTGGTCGTCACCCGCGGAGGGAAGCAAAAGTGCCGACACCTGCCAGCGGGAGAGCCGCATCCAACAGCCCTGTGGGATCTAAGCCCCCTCTCGCTCCATCCGCTGCCTCCGCCTGACCCCCTCCTTTCGGGGCGCCCAGACGGCGCCCGGGCTGGGGGTGGGGGAGGGGGAGGGGGAGGGGCAAGCGCTAGGCCTCCCGCGCCGCCGCACACCGCTCTCTGAGGCCCGCAAAGCCGGGAGCAAAGCGCAGGCGCCCCGGCCCGCTGGGCCGCCCACGCCCAGCGCCACTCACCCCGCCCCCGGCAGACTCGCCCCGACCCCGCCCCTCCTGGTTGCTCTGGAGACGGTGGCCACTGGCGGGAGGTGCCCAAGCCCGGGAGTGGGAAGGCGGTTGCGATGGATTGGGGGGGAGGGGAGGCGTTTTCTGCACTCGGGAGTTGTCCCCAGTGGCAGTGCCGGGACAGAGGCGGCCAATAGGCATCCTGCCGAAACCCACCCGATGCACTTCGGGGAGCGCGTCCACTGCCAGGAAAACCTCCAGCGCCGGGGGAAGCGGGGTTCCAAAATGTATACACCGAATGCCAGCAGGAGGCCACGGGGACGCGACGGAAGGGGTCGCCGACGTGGGTGGAGCCTGCCGGGTGGGGACTGGGCTAGGAGAGAAGCTCTGCTATGCTGTCCTGGACAGTTGTTCCCTCCTGTGTGTCTGGTGAAAAGCCAAGAGACAGAAGAAGCTCCAGGAACAAGAGAGCGGCTCCGGTGCCCAAAGTCAGAGCCAAAACTTCCACCGCTAGGGGCCACTGTTGGATAGGAATGGTTCCTTCCTGACGCTTGCTGGGGGCCAGAGGGCTGAGTTCTAAGGCAGGGGGAGGGGCAGGGCCCCTTGCAGAAGGGGCTGTGGGGGAAGGGACCCGTGGGCCAGCTCTGGGGCTGCTGGGAGAGCCCCCCTCTCCATGCCATAGCTCACCTGGCCCAGGCCAAGGGTCTGGGTCGGGCCAGGCTGCCAGACCCGTCTGAAGAGGGGGTTTCCTCGCCAACCAAAGTCCCCGAGGCCTCCTCCAGCGGGGGGGGCCTAGCTAGGGCCGGCCGGCGTTGCCCTGCAGGTCTCTCCCACGGCCATGGTCACAGACATGCTGTCTCCCATCGCCGTCACCTCCACCTTATGTCAGGGGAACCCCGGCCTTTCCCACCGGTGGCCTGCGGGCTTCGGCCTGGGCTCCCGGCCAGGCCTGCAGAGGCCTGTCTCCCGGAGAGGACAGGCCCAGGGTCTTCCCTCTCCCTTGTCAATGACCTCTCTTTCTCTGCCTTTCTTTTCTGGGACGAGAGGGGCCCCAGAGCACCCCGACGACTCTGAGCAAGGAGCCTGCCCTTCCTCCTCTCGCCCTCCTTTTTGGGAGCGTACCGACCAACGAGCGTTTCTCTCGGCTCTGGGGCCGCGGGACGCAAAACGAAACTGCTTACCTATTGGGTGGTGAGACACTTGCGTGGAAATCATTTCTGCTCACCTGAGGCAGGCACTGCGCTCAAGTGGGCTTACAGGTCCAGGTGTTCCATGGACCGGGTATATTCTAAGCGGCCATCGTGACCGTCCAAAGCGGACGTATGGGTGGTCTGGGCAGTGACTCGAGTCGTACCCGTCCGTTTTTGGGGGAAAAAAAGGGAGAACCCATCATCTTCGGCACATTTCCCTCTGCCACAGCACGCCACGCAACCAGGTGGTTTTCCTACTGATTGCCGTTCCAAGCTACCATAGCGGGCGATGCCGCAGGGATACTGTCCAGATTTCCAAACCAAAGCAGATAGGCCTTCTCGCCGAGGCGCAGCTGCCTGGTCGATCAAGCCCCAGGCCCTGGTGCTCCTGAGGGCTGCGGGGACACCCAGGACTACGCTGCTGACGGCAGGTGGCTCCAGGCCTCAGTGGCCTGCCAGTGGGCTCTACTTGGGAATCCGTGCTCTTGCACGGGGTACGGGGTGGGTGGGGGGAGTCGGTTGCAGGGGGGCCTCCCTACACATACCTCTTCTTCCGTCACTTTGGCTGCGGCTGAGCCTGGCACTGGGTGCGTGCACGCTCAGGAGACAGGCTTCTGCATGTCTCTGGACAGGCCCCGTGCCAGCTGGGACCTGAGCCCCAGCGCAGGTGCACCACCTGCGCTCAGGTTCGTTGGACCGGCCCAGGTCAGCTGAGAGGGAGGAGAACGTGGTCGTCACCCGCGGAGGGAAGCAAAAGTGCCGACACCTGCCAGCGGGAGAGCCGCATCCAACAGCCCTGTGGGATCTAAGCCCCCTCTCGCTCCATCCGCTGCCTCCGCCTGACCCCCTCCTTTCGGGGCGCCCAGACGGCGCCCGGGCTGGGGGTGGGGGAGGGGGAGGGGGAGGGGCAAGCGCTAGGCCTCCCGCGCCGCCGCACACCGCTCTCTGAGGCCCGCAAAGCCGGGAGCAAAGCGCAGGCGCCCCGGCCCGCTGGGCCGCCCACGCCCAGCGCCACTCACCCCGCCCCCGGCAGACTCGCCCCGACCCCGCCCCTCCTGGTTGCTCTGGAGACGGTGGCCACTGGCGGGAGGTGCCCAAGCCCGGGAGTGGGAAGGCGGTTGCGATGGATTGGGGGGGAGGGGAGGCGTTTTCTGCACTCGGGAGTTGTCCCCAGTGGCAGTGCCGGGACAGAGGCGGCCAATAGGCATCCTGCCGAAACCCACCCGATGCACTTCGGGGAGCGCGTCCACTGCCAGGAAAACCTCCAGCGCCGGGGGAAGCGGGGTTCCAAAATGTATACACCGAATGCCAGCAGGAGGCCACGGGGACGCGACGGAAGGGGTCGCCGACGTGGGTGGAGCCTGCCGGGTGGGGACTGGGCTAGGAGAGAAGCTCTGCTATGCTGTCCTGGACAGTTGTTCCCTCCTGTGTGTCTGGTGAAAAGCCAAGAGACAGAAGAAGCTCCAGGAACAAGAGAGCGGCTCCGGTGCCCAAAGTCAGAGCCAAAACTTCCACCGCTAGGGGCCACTGTTGGATAGGAATGGTTCCTTCCTGACGCTTGCTGGGGGCCAGAGGGCTGAGTTCTAAGGCAGGGGGAGGGGCAGGGCCCCTTGCAGAAGGGGCTGTGGGGGAAGGGACCCGTGGGCCAGCTCTGGGGCTGCTGGGAGAGCCCCCCTCTCCATGCCATAGCTCACCTGGCCCAGGCCAAGGGTCTGGGTCGGGCCAGGCTGCCAGACCCGTCTGAAGAGGGGGTTTCCTCGCCAACCAAAGTCCCCGAGGCCTCCTCCAGCGGGGGGGGCCTAGCTAGGGCCGGCCGGTGTTGCCCTGCAGGTCTCTCCCACGGCCATGGTCACAGACATGCTGTCTCCCATCGCCGTCACCTCCACCTTATGTCAGGGGAACCCCGGCCTTTCCCACCGGTGGCCTGCGGGCTTCGGCCTGGGCTCCCGGCCAGGCCTGCAGAGGCCTGTCTCCCGGAGAGGACAGGCCCAGGGTCTTCCCTCTCCCTTGTCAATGACCTCTCTTTCTCTGCCTTTCTTTTCTGGGACGAGAGGGGCCCCAGAGCACCCCGACGACTCTGAGCAAGGAGCCTGCCCTTCCTCCTCTCGCCCTCCTTTTTGGGACCGTACCGACCAACGAGCGTTTCTCTCGGCTCTGGGGCCGCGGGACGCAAAACGAAACTGCTTACCTATTGGGTGGTGAGACACTTGCGTGGAAATCATTTCTGCTCACCTGAGGCAGGCACTGCGGTCAAGTGGGCTTACAGGTCCAGGTGTTCCATGGACCGGGTATATTCTAAGCGGCCATCGTGACCGTCCAAAGCGGACGTATGGGTGGTCTGGGCAGTGACTCGAGTCGTACCCATCCGTTTTTGGGGGAAAAAAAGGGAGAACCCATCATCTTCAGCACATTTCCCTCTGCCACAGCACGCCACGCAACCAGGTGGTTTTCCTACTGATTGCCGTTCCAAGCTACCATAGCGGGCGATGCCGCAGGGATACTGTCCAGATTTCCAAACCAAAGCAGATAGGCCTTCTCGCCGAGGCGCAGCTGCCTGGTCGATCAAGCCCCAGGCCCTGGTGCTCCTGAGGGCTGCGGGGACACCCAGGACTACGCTGCTGACGGCAGGTGGCTCCGGGCCTCAGTGGCCTGCCAGTGGGCTCTACTTGGGAATCCGTGCTCTTGCACGGGGTACGGGGTGGGTGGGGGGAGTCGGTTGCAGGGGGGCCTCCCTACACATGCCTCTTCTTCCGTCACTTTGGCTGCGGCTGAGCCTGGCACTGGGTGCGTGCACGCTCAGGAGACAGGCTTCTGCATGTCTCTGGACAGGCCCCGTGCCAGCTGGGACCTGAGCCCCAGCGCAGGTGCACCACCTGCGCTCAGGTTCGTTGGACCGGCCCAGGTCAGCTGAGAGGGAGGAGAACGTGGTCGTCACCCGCGGAGGGAAGCCAAAGTGCCGACACCTGCCAGCGGGAGAGCCGCATCCAACAGCCCTGTGGGATCTAAGCCCCCTCTCGCTCCATCCGCTGCCTCCGCCTGACCCCCTCCTTTCGGGGCGCCCAGACGGCGCCCGGGCTGGGGGTGGGGGAGGGGGAGGGGCAAGCGCTAGGCCTCCCGCGCCGCCGCACACCGCTCTCTGAGGCCCGCAAAGCCGGGAGCAAAGCGCAGGCGCCCCGGCCCGCTGGGCCGCCCACGCCCAGCGCCACTCACCCCGCCCCCGGCAGACTCGCCCCGACCCCGCCCCTCCTGGTTGCTCTGGAGACGGTGGCCACTGGCGGGAGGTGCCCAAGCCCGGGAGTGGGAAGGCGGTTGCGATGGATTGGGGGGGAGGGGAGGCGTTTTCTGCACTCGGGAGTTGTCCCCAGTGGCAGTGCCGGGACAGAGGCGGCCAATAGGCATCCTGCCGAAACCCACCCGATGCACTTCGGGGAGCGCGTCCACTGCCAGGAAAACCTCCAGCGCCGGGGGAAGCGGGGTTCCAAAATGTATACACCGAATGCCAGCAGGAGGCCACGGGGACGCGACGGAAGGGGTCGCCGACGTGGGTGGAGCCTGCCGGGTGGGGACTGGGCTAGGAGAGAAGCTCTGCTATGCTGTCCTGGACAGTTGTTCCCTCCTGTGTGTCTGGTGAAAAGCCAAGAGACAGAAGAAGCTCCAGGAACAAGAGAGCGGCTCCGGTGCCCAAAGTCAGAGCCAAAACTTCCACCGCTAGGGGCCACTGTTGGATAGGAATGGTTCCTTCCTGACGCTTGCTGGGGGCCAGAGGGCTGAGTTCTAAGGCAGGGGGAGGGGCAGGGCCCCTTGCAGAAGGGGCTGTGGGGGAAGGGACCCGTGGGCCAGCTCTGGGGCTGCTGGGAGAGCCCCCCTCTCCATGCCATAGCTCACCTGGCCCAGGCCAAGGGTCTGGGTCGGGCCAGGCTGCCAGACCCGTCTGAAGAGGGGGTTTCCTCACCAACCAAAGTCCCCGAGGCCTCCTCCAGCGGGGGGGGCCTAGCTAGGGCCGGCCGGCGTTGCCCTGCAGGTCTCTCCCACGGCCATGGTCACAGACATGCTGTCTCCCATCGCCGTCACCTCCACCTTATGTCAGGGGAACCCCGGCCTTTCCCACCGGTGGCCTGCGGGCTTCGGCCTGGGCTCCCGGCCAGGCCTGCAGAGGCCTGTCTCCCGGAGAGGACAGGCCCAGGGTCTTCCCTCTCCCTTGTCAATGACCTCTCTTTCTCTGCCTTTCTTTTCTGGGACGAGAGGGGCCCCAGAGCACCCCGACGACTCTGAGCAAGGAGCCTGCCCTTCCTCCTCTCGCCCTCCTTTTTGGGACCGTACCGACCAACGAGCGTTTCTCTCGGCTCTGGGGCCGCGGGACGCAAAACGAAACTGCTTACCTATTGGGTGGTGAGACACTTGCGTGGAAATCATTTCTGCTCACCTGAGGCAGGCACTGCGCTCAAGTGGGCTTACAGGTCCAGGTGTTCCATGGACCGGGTATATTCTAAGCGGCCATCGTGACCGTCCAAAGCGGACGTATGGGTGGTCTGGGCAGTGACTCGAGTCGTACCCATCCGTTTTTGGGGGAAAAAAAGGGAGAACCCATCATCTTCGGCACATTTCCCTCTGCCACAGCACGCCACGCAACCAGGTGGTTTTCCTACTGATTGCCGTTCCAAGCTACCATAGCGGGCGATGCCGCAGGGATACTGTCCAGATTTCCAAACCAAAGCAGATAGGCCTTCTCGCCGAGGCGCAGCTGCCTGGTCGATCAAGCCCCAGGCCCTGGTGCTCCTGAGGGCTGCGGGGACACCCAGGACTACGCTGCTGACGGCAGGTGGCTCCGGGCCTCAGTGGCCTGCCAGTGGGCTCTACTTGGGAATCCGTGCTCTTGCACGGGGTACGGGGTGGGTGGGGGGGAGTCGGTTGCAGGGGGGCCTCCCTACACATGCCTCTTCTTCCGTCACTTTGGCTGCGGCTGAGCCTGGCACTGGGTGCGTGCACGCTCAGGAGACAGGCTTCTGCATGTCTCTGGACAGGCCCCGTGCCAGCTGGGACCTGAGCCCCAGCGCAGGTGCACCACCTGCGCTCAGGTTCGTTGGACCGGCCCAGGTCAGCTGAGAGGGAGGAGAACGTGGTCGTCACCCGCGGAGGGAAGCCAAAGTGCCGACACCTGCCAGCGGGAGAGCCGCATCCAACAGCCCTGTGGGATCTAAGCCCCCTCTCGCTCCATCCGCTGCCTCCGCCTGACCCCCTCCTTTCGGGGCGCCCAGACGGCGCCCGGGCTGGGGGTGGGGGAGGGGGAGGGGGAGGGGCAAGCGCTAGGCCTCCCGCGCCGCCGCACACCGCTCTCTGAGGCCCGCAAAGCCGGGAGCAAAGCGCAGGCGCCCCGGCCCGCTGGGCCGCCCACGCCCAGCGCCACTCACCCCGCCCCCGGCAGACTCGCCCCGACCCCGCCCCTCCTGGTTGCTCTGGAGACGGTGGCCACTGGCGGGAGGTGCCCAAGCCCGGGAGTGGGAAGGCGGTTGCGATGGATTGGGGGGGAGGGGAGGCGTTTTCTGCACTCGGGAGTTGTCCCCAGTGGCAGTGCCGGGACAGAGGCGGCCAATAGGCATCCTGCCGAAACCCACCCGATGCACTTCGGGGAGCGCGTCCACTGCCAGGAAAACCTCCAGCGCCGGGGGAAGCGGGGTTCCAAAATGTATACACCGAATGCCAGCAGGAGGCCACGGGGACGCGACGGAAGGGGTCGCCGACGTGGGTGGAGCCTGCCGGGTGGGGACTGGGCTAGGAGAGAAGCTCTGCTATGCTGTCCTGGACAGTTGTTCCCTCCTGTGTGTCTGGTGAAAAGCCAAGAGACAGAAGAAGCTCCAGGAACAAGAGAGCGGCTCCGGTGCCCAAAGTCAGAGCCAAAACTTCCACCGCTAGGGGCCACTGTTGGATAGGAATGGTTCCTTCCTGACGCTTGCTGGGGGCCAGAGGGCTGAGTTCTAAGGCAGGGGGAGGGGCAGGGCCCCTTGCAGAAGGGGCTGTGGGGGAAGGGACCCGTGGGCCAGCTCTGGGGCTGCTGGGAGAGCCCCCCTCTCCATGCCATAGCTCACCTGGCCCAGGCCAAGGGTCTGGGTCGGGCCAGGCTGCCAGACCCGTCTGAAGAGGGGGTTTCCTCGCCAGCCAAAGTCCCCGAGGCCTCCTCCAGCGGGGGGGGCCTAGCTAGGGCCGGCCGGCGTTGCCCTGCAGGTCTCTCCCACGGCCATGGTCACAGACATGCTGTCTCCCATCGCCGTCACCTCCACCTTATGTCAGGGGAACCCCGGCCTTTCCCACCGGTGGCCTGCGGGCTTCGGCCTGGGCTCCCGGCCAGGCCTGCAGAGGCCTGTCTCCCGGAGAGGACAGGCCCAGGGTCTTCCCTCTCCCTTGTCAATGACCTCTCTTTCTCTGCCTTTCTTTTCTGGGACGAGAGGGGCCCCAGAGCACCCCGACGACTCTGAGCAAGGAGCCTGCCCTTCCTCCTCTCGCCCTCCTTTTTGGGACCGTACCGACCAACGAGCGTTTCTCTCGGCTCTGGGGCCGCGGGACGCAAAACGAAACTGCTTACCTATTGGGTGGTGAGACACTTGCGTGGAAATCATTTCTGCTCACCTGAGGCAGGCACTGCGCTCAAGTGGGCTTACAGGTCCAGGTGTTCCATGGACCGGGTATATTCTAAGCGGCCATCGTGACCGTCCAAAGCGGACGTATGGGTGGTCTGGGCAGTGACTCGAGTCGTACCCATCCGTTTTTGGGGGAAAAAAAGGGAGAACCCATCATCTTCGGCACATTTCCCTCTGCCACAGCACGCCACGCAACCAGGTGGTTTTCCTACTGATTGCCGTTCCAAGCTACCATAGCGGGCGATGCCGCAGGGATACTGTCCAGATTTCCAAACCAAAGCAGATAGGCCTTCTCGCCGAGGCGCAGCTGCCTGGTCGATCAAGCCCCAGGCCCTGGTGCTCCTGAGGGCTGCGGGGACACCCAGGACTACGCTGCTGACGGCAGGTGGCTCCGGGCCTCAGTGGCCTGCCAGTGGGCTCTACTTGGGAATCCGTGCTCTTGCACGGGGTACGGGGTGGGTGGGGGGAGTCGGTTGCAGGGGGGCCTCCCTACACATACCTCTTCTTCCGTCACTTTGGCTGCGGCTGAGCCTGGCACTGGGTGCGTGCACGCTCAGGAGACAGGCTTCTGCATGTCTCTGGACAGGCCCCGTGCCAGCTGGGACCTGAGCCCCAGCGCAGGTGCACCACCTGCGCTCAGGTTCGTTGGACCGGCCCAGGTCAGCTGAGAGGGAGGAGAACGTGGTCGTCACCCGCGGAGGGAAGCAAAAGTGCCGACACCTGCCAGCGGGAGAGCCGCATCCAACAGCCCTGTGGGATCTAAGGCCCCTCTCGCTCCATCCGCTGCCTCCGCCTGACCCCCTCCTTTCGGGGCGCCCAGACGGCGCCCGGGCTGGGGGTGGGGGGAGGGGGAGGGGCAAGCGCTAGGCCTCCCGCGCCGCCGCACACCGCTCTCTGAGGCCCGCAAAGCCGGGAGCAAAGCGCAGGCGCCCCGGCCCGCTGGGCCGCCCACGCCCAGCGCCACTCACCCCGCCCCCGGCAGACTCGCCCCGACCCCGCCCCTCCTGGTTGCTCTGGAGACGGTGGCCACTGGCGGGAGGTGCCCAAGCCCGGGAGTGGGAAGGCGGTTGCGATGGATTGGGGGGGAGGGGAGGCGTTTTCTGCACTCGGGAGTTGTCCCCAGTGGCAGTGCCGGGACAGAGGCGGCCAATAGGCATCCTGCCGAAACCCACCCGATGCACTTCGGGGAGCGCGTCCACTGCCAGGAAAACCTCCAGCGCCGGGGGAAGCGGGGTTCCAAAATGTATACACCGAATGCCAGCAGGAGGCCACGGGGACGCGACGGAAGGGGTCGCCGACGTGGGTGGAGCCTGCCGGGTGGGGACTGGGCTAGGAGAGAAGCTCTGCTATGCTGTCCTGGACAGTTGTTCCCTCCTGTGTGTCTGGTGAAAAGCCAAGAGACAGAAGAAGCTCCAGGAACAAGAGAGCGGCTCCGGTGCCCAAAGTCAGAGCCAAAACTTCCACCGCTAGGGGCCACTGTTGGATAGGAATGGTTCCTTCCTGACGCTTGCTGGGGGCCAGAGGGCTGAGTTCTAAGGCAGGGGGAGGGGCAGGGCCCCTTGCAGAAGGGGCTGTGGGGGAAGGGACCCGTGGGCCAGCTCTGGGGCTGCTGGGAGAGTCCCCCTCTCCATGCCATAGCTCACCTGGCCCAGGCCAAGGGTCTGGGTCGGGCCAGGCTGCCAGACCCGTCTGAAGAGGGGGTTTCCTCGCCAACCAAAGTCCCCGAGGCCTCCTCCAGCGGGGGGGGGCCTAGCTAGGGCCGGCCGGCGTTGCCCTGCAGGTCTCTCCCACGGCCATGGTCACAGACATGCTGTCTCCCATTGCCGTCACCTCCACCTTATGTCAGGGCAACCCCGGCCTTTCCCACCGGTGGCCTGCGGGCTTCGGCCTGGGCTCCCGGCCAGGCCTGCAGAGGCCTGTCTCCCGGAGAGGACAGGCCCAGGGTCTTCCCTCTCCCTTGTCAATGACCTCTCTTTCTCTGCCTTTCTTTTCTGGGACGAGAGGGGCCCCAGAGCACCCCGACGACTCTGAGCAAGGAGCCTGCCCTTCCTCCTCTCGCCCTCCTTTTTGGGACCGTACCGACCAACGAGCGTTTCTCTCGGCTCTGGGGCCGCGGGACGCAAAACGAAACTGCTTACCTATTGGGTGGTGAGACACTTGCGTGGAAATCATTTCTGCTCACCTGAGGCAGGCACTGCGGTCAAGTGGGCTTACAGGTCCAGGTGTTCCATGGACCGGGTATATTCTAAGCGGCCATCGTGACCGTCCAAAGCGGACGTATGGGTGGTCTGGGCAGTGACTCGAGTCGTACCCATCCGTTTTGGGGGGAAAAAAAGGGAGAACCCATAATCTTCGGCACATTTCCCTCTGCCACAGCACACCACGCAACCAGGTGGTTTTCCTACTGATTGCCGTTCCAAGCTACCATAGCGGGCGATGCCGCAGGGATACTGTCCAGATTTCCAAACCAAAGCAGATAGGCCTTCTCGCCGAGGCGCAGCTGCCTGGTCGATCAAGCCCCAGGCCCTGGTGCTCCTGAGGGCTGCGGGGACACCCAGGACTACGCTGCTGACGGCAGGTGGCTCCGGGCCTCAGTGGCCTGCCAGTGGGCTCTACTTGGGAATCCATGCTCTTGCACGGGGTACGGGGTGGGTGGGGGGAGTCGGTTGCAGGGGGGCCTCCCTACACATGCCTCTTCTTCCGTCACTTTGGCTGCGGCTGAGCCTGGCACTGGGTGCGTGCACGCTCAGGAGACAGGCTTCTGCATGTCTCTGGACAGGCCCCGTGCCAGCTGGGACCTGAGCCCCAGCGCAGGTGCACCACCTGCGCTCAGGTTCGTTGGACCGGCCCAGGTCAGCTGAGAGGGAGGAGAACGTGGTCGTCACCCGCGGAGGGAAGCAAAAGTGCCGACACCTGCCAGCGGGAGAGCCGCATCCAACAGCCCTGTGGGATCTAAGGCCCCTCTCGCTCCATCCGCTGCCTCCGCCTGACCCCCTCCTTTCGGGGCGCCCAGACGGCGCCCGGGCTGGGGGTGGGGGGGGGGAGGGGCAAGCGCTAGGCCTCCCGCGCCGCCGCACACCGCTCTCTGAGGCCCGCAAAGCCGGGAGCAAAGCGCAGGCGCCCCGGCCCGCTGGGCCGCCCACGCCCAGCGCCACTCACCCCGCCCCCGGCAGACTCGCCCCGACCCCGCCCCTCCTGGTTGCTCTGGAGACGGTGGCCACTGGCGGGAGGTGCCCAAGCCCGGGAGTGGGAAGGCGGTTGCGATGGATTGGGGGGGGAGGGGAGGCGTTTTCTGCACTCGGGAGTTGTCCCCAGTGGCAGTGCCGGGACAGAGGCGGCCAATAGGCATCCTGCCGAAACCCACCCGATGCACTTCGGGGAGCGCGTCCACTGCCAGGAAAACCTCCAGCGCCGGGGGAAGCGGGGTTCCAAAATGTATACACCGAATGCCAGCAGGAGGCCACGGGGACGCGACGGAAGGGGTCGCCGACGTGGGTGGAGCCTGCCGGGTGCGGACTGGGCTAGGAGAGAAGCTCTGCTATGCTGTCCTGGACAGTTGTTCCCTCCTGTGTGTCTGGTGAAAAGCCAAGAGACAGAAGAAGCTCCAGGAACAAGAGAGCGGCTCCGGTGCCCAAAGTCAGAGCCAAAACTTCCACCGCTAGGGGCCAATGTTGGATAGGAATGGTTCCTTCCTGACGCTTGCTGGGGGCCAGAGGGCTGAGTTCTAAGGCAGGGGGAGGGGCAGGGCCCCTTGCAGAAGGGGCTGTGGGGGAAGGGACCCGTGGGCCAGCTCTGGGGCTGCTGGGAGAGCCCCCCTCTCCATGCCATAGCTCACCTGGCCCAGGCCAAGGGTCTGGGTCGGGCCAGGCTGCCAGACCCGTCTGAAGAGGGGGTTTCCTCGCCAACCAAAGTCCCCGAGGCCTCCTCCAGCGGGGGGGGCCTAGCTAGGGCCGGCCGGCGTTGCCCTGCAGGTCTCTCCCACGGCCATGGTCACAGACATGCTGTCTCCCATCGCCGTCACCTCCACCTTATGTCAGGGGAACCCCGGCCTTTCCCACCGGTGGCCTGCGGGCTTCGGCCTGGGCTCCCGGCCAGGCCTGCAGAGGCCTGTCTCCCGGAGAGGACAGGCCCAGGGTCTTCCCTCTCCCTTGTCAATGACCTCTCTTTCTCTGCCTTTCTTTTCTGGGACGAGAGTGGCCCCAGAGCACCCCGACGACTCTGAGCAAGGAGCCTGCCCTTCCTCCTCTCGCCCTCCTTTTTGGGACCGTACCGACCAACGAGCGTTTCTCTCGGCTCTGGGGCCGCGGGACGCAAAACGAAACTGCTTACCTATTGGGTGGTGAGACACTTGCGTGGAAATCATTTCTGCTCACCTGAGGCAGGCACTGCGGTCAAGTGGGCTTACAGGTCCAGGTGTTCCATGGACCGGGTATATTCTAAGCGGCCATCGTGACCGTCCAAAGCGGACGTATGGGTGGTCTGGGCAGTGACTCGAGTCGTACCCATCCGTTTTTGGGGGAAAAAAAGGGAGAACCCATCATCTTCGGCACATTTCCCTCTGCCACAGCACGCCACGCAACCAGGTGGTTTTCCTACTGATTGCCGTTCCAAGCTACCATAGCGGGCGATGCCGCAGGGATACTGTCCAGATTTCCAAACCAAAGCAGATAGGCCTTCTCGCCGAGGCGCAGCTGCCTGGTCGATCAAGCCCCAGGCCCTGGTGCTCCTGAGGGCTGCGGGGACACCCAGGACTACGCTGCTGACGGCAGGTGGCTCCGGGCCTCAGTGGCCTGCCAGTGGGCTCTACTTGGGAATCCGTGCTCTTGCACGGGGTACGGGGTGGGTGGGGGGAGTCGGTTGCAGGGGGGCCTCCCTACACATACCTCTTCTTCCGTCACTTTGGCTGCGGCTGAGCCTGGCACTGGGTGCGTGCACGCTCAGGAGACAGGCTTCTGCATGTCTCTGGACAGGCCCCGTGCCAGCTGGGACCTGAGCCCCAGCGCAGGTGCACCACCTGCGCTCAGGTTCGTTGGACCGGCCCAGGTCAGCTGAGAGGGAGGAGAACGTGGTCGTCACCCGCGGAGGGAAGCAAAAGTGCCGACACCTGCCAGCGGGAGAGCCGCATCCAACAGCCCTGTGGGATCTAAGGCCCCTCTCGCTCCATCCGCTGCCTCCGCCTGACCCCCTCCTTTCGGGGCGCCCAGACGGCGCCCGGGCTGGGGGTGGGGGAGGGGGAGGGGCAAGCGCTAGGCCTCCCGCGCCGCCGCACACCGCTCTCTGAGGCCCGCAAAGCCGGGAGCAAAGCGCAGGCGCCCCGGCCCGCTGGGCCGCCCACGCCCAGCGCCACTCACCCCGCCCCCGGCAGACTCGCCCCGACCCCGCCCCTCCTGGTTGCTCTGGAGACGGTGGCCACTGGCGGGAGGTGCCCAAGCCCGGGAGTGGGAAGGCGGTTGCGATGGATTGGGGGGGAGGGGAGGCGTTTTCTGCACTCGGGAGTTGTCCCCAGTGGCAGTGCCGGGACAGAGGCGGCCAATAGGCATCCTGCCGAAACCCACCCGATGCACTTCGGGGAGCGCGTCCACTGCCAGGAAAACCTCCAGCGCCGGGGGAAGCGGGGTTCCAAAATGTATACACCGAATGCCAGCAGGAGGCCACGGGGACGCGACGGAAGGGGTCGCCGACGTGGGTGGAGCCTGCCGGGTGGGGACTGGGCTAGGAGAGAAGCTCTGCTATGCTGTCCTGGACAGTTGTTCCCTCCTGTGTGTCTGGTGAAAAGCCAAGAGACAGAAGAAGCTCCAGGAACAAGAGAGCGGCTCCGGTGCCCAAAGTCAGAGCCAAAACTTCCACCGCTAGGGGCCACTGTTGGATAGGAATGGTTCCTTCCTGACGCTTGCTGGGGGCCAGAGGGCTGAGTTCTAAGGCAGGGGGAGGGGCAGGGCCCCTTGCAGAAGGGGCTGTGGGGGAAGGGACCCGTGGGCCAGCTCTGGGGCTGCTGGGAGAGTCCCCCTCTCCATGCCATAGCTCACCTGGCCCAGGCCAAGGGTCTGGGTCGGGCCAGGCTGCCAGACCCGTCTGAAGAGGGGGTTTCCTCGCCAACCAAAGTCCCCGAGGCCTCCTCCAGCGGGGGGGGGCCTAGCTAGGGCCGGCCGGCGTTGCCCTGCAGGTCTCTCCCACGGCCATGGTCACAGACATGCTGTCTCCCATTGCCGTCACCTCCACCTTATGTCAGGGCAACCCCGGCCTTTCCCACCGGTGGCCTGCGGGCTTCGGCCTGGGCTCCCGGCCAGGCCTGCAGAGGCCTGTCTCCCGGAGAGGACAGGCCCAGGGTCTTCCCTCTCCCTTGTCAATGACCTCTCTTTCTCTGCCTTTCTTTTCTGGGACGAGAGGGGCCCCAGAGCACCCCGACGACTCTGAGCAAGGAGCCTGCCCTTCCTCCTCTCGCCCTCCTTTTTGGGACCGTACCGACCAACGAGCGTTTCTCTCGGCTCTGGGGCCGCGGGACGCAAAACGAAACTGCTTACCTATTGGGTGGTGAGACACTTGCGTGGAAATCATTTCTGCTCACCTGAGGCAGGCACTGCGGTCAAGTGGGCTTACAGGTCCAGGTGTTCCATGGACCGGGTATATTCTAAGCGGCCATCGTGACCGTCCAAAGCGGACGTATGGGTGGTCTGGGCAGTGACTCGAGTCGTACCCATCCGTTTTTGGGGGAAAAAAAGGGAGAACCCATCATCTTCGGCACATTTCCCTCTGCCACAGCACACCACGCAACCAGGTGGTTTTCCTACTGATTGCCGTTCCAAGCTACCATAGCGGGCGATGCCGCAGGGATACTGTCCAGATTTCCAAACCAAAGCAGATAGGCCTTCTCGCCGAGGCGCAGCTGCCTGGTCGATCAAGCCCCAGGCCCTGGTGCTCCTGAGGGCTGCGGGGACACCCAGGACTACGCTGCTGACGGCAGGTGGCTCCGGGCCTCAGTGGCCTGCCAGTGGGCTCTACTTGGGAATCCATGCTCTTGCACGGGGTACGGGGTGGGTGGGGGGAGTCGGTTGCAGGGGGGCCTCCCTACACATGCCTCTTCTTCCGTCACTTTGGCTGCGGCTGAGCCTGGCACTGGGTGCGTGCACGCTCAGGAGACAGGCTTCTGCATGTCTCTGGACAGGCCCCGTGCCAGCTGGGACCTGAGCCCCAGCGCAGGTGCACCACCTGCGCTCAGGTTCGTTGGACCGGCCCAGGTCAGCTGAGAGGGAGGAGAACGTGGTCGTCACCCGCGGAGGGAAGCAAAAGTGCCGACACCTGCCAGCGGGAGAGCCGCATCCAACAGCCCTGTGGGATCTAAGGCCCCTCTCGCTCCATCCGCTGCCTCCGCCTGACCCCCTCCTTTCGGGGCGCCCAGACGGCGCCCGGGCTGGGGGTGGGGGGGGGGAGGGGCAAGCGCTAGGCCTCCCGCGCCGCCGCACACCGCTCTCTGAGGCCCGCAAAGCCGGGAGCAAAGCGCAGGCGCCCCGGCCCGCTGGGCCGCCCACGCCCAGCGCCACTCACCCCGCCCCCGGCAGACTCGCCCCGACCCCGCCCCTCCTGGTTGCTCTGGAGACGGTGGCCACTGGCGGGAGGTGCCCAAGCCCGGGAGTGGGAAGGCGGTTGCGATGGATTGGGGGGGAGGGGAGGCGTTTTCTGCACTCGGGAGTTGTCCCCAGTGGCAGTGCCGGGACAGAGGCGGCCAATAGGCATCCTGCCGAAACCCACCCGATGCACTTCGGGGAGCGCGTCCACTGCCAGGAAAACCTCCAGCGCCGGGGGAAGCGGGGTTCCAAAATGTATACACCGAATGCCAGCAGGAGGCCACGGGGACGCGACGGAAGGGGTCGCCGACGTGGGTGGAGCCTGCCGGGTGGGGACTGGGCTAGGAGAGAAGCTCTGCTATGCTGTCCTGGACAGTTGTTCCCTCCTGTGTGTCTGGTGAAAAGCCAAGAGACAGAAGAAGCTCCAGGAACAAGAGAGCGGCTCCGGTGCCCAAAGTCAGAGCCAAAACTTCCACCGCTAGGGGCCACTGTTGGATAGGAATGGTTCCTTCCTGACGCTTGCTGGGGGCCAGAGGGCTGAGTTCTAAGGCAGGGGGAGGGGCAGGGCCCCTTGCAGAAGGGGCTGTGGGGGAAGGGACCCGTGGGCCAGCTCTGGGGCTGCTGGGAGAGCCCCCCTCTCCATGCCATAGCTCACCTGGCCCAGGCCAAGGGTCTGGGTCGGGCCAGGCTGCCAGACCCGTCTGAAGAGGGGGTTTCCTCGCCAACCAAAGTCCCCGAGGCCTCCTCCAGCGGGGGGGGCCTAGCTAGGGCCGGCCGGCGTTGCCCTGCAGGTCTCTCCCACGGCCATGGTCACAGACATGCTGTCTCCCATCGCCGTCACCTCCACCTTATGTCAGGGGAACCCCGGCCTTTCCCACCGGTGGCCTGCGGGCTTCGGCCTGGGCTCCCGGCCAGGCCTGCAGAGGCCTGTCTCCCGGAGAGGACAGGCCCAGGGTCTTCCCTCTCCCTTGTCAATGACCTCTCTTTCTCTGCCTTTCTTTTCTGGGACGAGAGTGGCCCCAGAGCACCCCGACGACTCTGAGCAAGGAGCCTGCCCTTCCTCCTCTCGCCCTCCTTTTTGGGACCGTACCGACCAACGAGCGTTTCTCTCGGCTCTGGGGCCGCGGGACGCAAAACGAAACTGCTTACCTATTGGGTGGTGAGACACTTGCGTGGAAATCATTTCTGCTCACCTGAGGCAGGCACTGCGGTCAAGTGGGCTTACAGGTCCAGGTGTTCCATGGACCGGGTATATTCTAAGCGGCCATCGTGACCGTCCAAAGCGGACGTATGGGTGGTCTGGGCAGTGACTCGAGTCGTACCCATCCGTTTTTGGGGGAAAAAAAGGGAGAACCCATCATCTTCGGCACATTTCCCTCTGCCACAGCACGCCACGCAACCAGGTGGTTTTCCTACTGATTGCCGTTCCAAGCTACCATAGCGGGCGATGCCGCAGGGATACTGTCCAGATTTCCAAACCAAAGCAGATAGGCCTTCTCGCCGAGGCGCAGCTGCCTGGTCGATCAAGCCCCAGGCCCTGGTGCTCCTGAGGGCTGCGGGGACACCCAGGACTACGCTGCTGACGGCAGGTGGCTCCGGGCCTCAGTGGCCTGCCAGTGGGCTCTACTTGGGAATCCGTGCTCTTGCACGGGGTACGGGGTGGGTGGGGGGAGTCGGTTGCAGGGGGGCCTCCCTACACATGCCTCTTCTTCCGTCACTTTGGCTGCGGCTGAGCCTGGCACTGGGTGCGTGCACGCTCAGGAGACAGGCTTCTGCATGTCTCTGGACAGGCCCCCGTGCCAGCTGGGACCTGAGCCCCAGCGCAGGTGCACCACCTGCGCTCAGGTTCGTTGGACCGGCCCAGGTCAGCTGAGAGGGAGGAGAACGTGGTCGTCACCCGCGGAGGGAAGCAAAAGTGCCGACACCTGCCAGCGGGAGAGCCGCATCCAACAGCCCTGTGGGATCTAAGCCCCCTCTCGCTCCATCCGCTGCCTCCGCCTGACCCCCTCCTTTCGGGGCGCCCAGACGGCGCCCGGGCTGGGGGTGGGGGAGGGGGAGGGGCAAGCGCTAGGCCTCCCGCGCCGCCGCACACCGCTCTCTGAGGCCCGCAAAGCCGGGAGCAAAGCGCAGGCGCCCCGGCCCGCTGGGCCGCCCACGCCCAGCGCCACTCACCCCGCCCCCGGCAGACTCGCCCCGACCCCGCCCCTCCTGGTTGCTCTGGAGACGGTGGCCACTGGCGGGAGGTGCCCAGGCCCGGGAGTGGGAAGGCGGTTGCGATGGATTGGGGGGGAGGGGAGGCGTTTTCTGCACTCGGGAGTTGTCCCCAGTGGCAGTGCCGGGACAGAGGCGGCCAATAGGCATCCTGCCGAAACCCACCCGATGCACTTCGGGGAGCGCGTCCACTGCCAGGAAAACCTCCAGCGCCGGGGGAAGCGGGGTTCCAAAATGTATACACCGAATGCCAGCAGGAGGCCACGGGGACGCGACGGAAGGGGTCGCCGACGTGGGTGGAGCCTGCCGGGTGGGGACTGGGCTAGGAGAGAAGCTCTGCTATGCTGTCCTGGACAGTTGTTCCCTCCTGTGTGTCTGGTGAAAAGCCAAGAGACAGAAGAAGCTCCAGGAACAAGAGAGCGGCTCCGGTGCCCAAAGTCAGAGCCAAAACTTCCACCGCTAGGGGCCACTGTTGGATAGGAATAGTTCCTTCCTGACGCTTGCTGGGGGCCAGAGGGCTGAGTTCTAAGGCAGGGGGAGGGGCAGGGCCCCTTGCAGAAGGGGCTGTGGGGGAAGGGACCCGTGGGTCAAGCTCTGGGGCTGCTGGGAGAGCCCCCCTCTCCATGCCATAGCTCACCTGGCCCAGGCCAAGGGTCTGGGTTGGGCCAGGCTGCTAGACCCGTCTGAAGAGGGGGTTTCCCTCGCCAGCCAAAGTCCCCGAGGCCTCCTCCAGCGGGGGGGGCCTAGCTAGGGCCGGCCGGCGTTGCCCTGCAGGTCTCTCCCACGGCCATGGTCACAGACATGCTGTCTCCCATCGCCGTCACCTCCACCTTATGTCAGGGGAACCCCGGCCTTTCCCACCGGTGGCCTGCGGGCTTCGGCCTGGGCTCCCGGCCAGGCCCTGCAGAGGCCTGTCTCCCGGAGAGGACAGGCCCAGGGTCTTCCCTCTCCCTTGTCAATGACCTCTCTCTGCCTTTCTTTTCTGGGACGAGAGGGGCCCCAGAGCACCCGACGACTCTGAGCAAGGAGCCTGCCCTTCCTCCTCTCGCCCTCCTTTTTGGGACCGTACCGACCAACGAGCGTTTCTCTCGGCTTGGGGCCACGGGACGCAAAACGAAACTGCTTACCTATTGGGTGGTGAGACACTTGCGTGGAAATCATTTCTGCTCACCTGAGGCAGGCACTGCGCTCAAGTGGGCTTACAGGTCCAGGTGTTCCATGGACCGGGTATATTCTAAGCGGCCATCGTGACCGTCCAAAGCGGACGTATGGGTGGTCTGGGCAGTGACTCGAGTCGTACCCATCCGTTTTTGGGGGAAAAAAAGGGAGAACCCATCATCTTCGGCACATTTCCCTCTGCCACAGCACGCCACGCAACCAGGTGGTTTTCCTACTGATTGCCGTTCCAAGCTACCATAGCGGGCGATGCCGCAGGGATACTGTCCAGATTTCCAAACCAAAGCAGATAGGCCCTTCTCGCCGAGGCGCAGCTGCCTGGTCGAAAATCAAGCCCCAGGCCCTGGTGCTCCTGAGGGCTGCGGGGGACACCCAGGACTACGCTGCTGACGGCAGGTGGCTCCGGGCCTCAGTGGCCTGCCAGTGGGCTCTACTTGGGAATCCGTGCTCTTGCACGGGGTACGGGGTGGGTGGGGGGAGTCGGTTGCAGGGGGGCCTCCCTACACATGCCTCTTCTTCCGTCACTTTGGCTGCGGCTGAGCCTGGCACTGGGTGCGTGCACGCTCAGGAGACAGGCTTCTGCATGTCTCTGGACAGGCCCCGTGCCAGCTGGGACCTGAGCCCCAGCGCAGGTGCACCACCTGCGCTCAGGTTCGTTGGACCGGCCCAGGTCAGCTGAGAGGGAGGAGAACGTGGTCGTCACCCGCGGAGGGAAGCAAAAGTGCCGACACCTGCCAGCGGGAGAGCCGCATCCAACAGCCCTGTGGGATCTAAGCCCCCTCTCGCTCCATCCGCTGCCTCCGCCTGACCCCCTCCTTTCGGGGCGCCCAGACGGCGCCCGGGCTGGGGGGTGGGGGAGGGGGAGGGGGAGGGGCAAGCGCTAGGCCTCCCGCCGCCGCCGCACACCGCTCTCTGAGGCCCGCAAAGCCGGGAGCAAAGCGCAGGCGCCCCGGCCCGCTGGGCCGCCCACGCCCAGCGCCACTCACCCCGCCCCCGGCAGACTCGCCCCGACCCCGCCCCTCCTGGTTGCTCTGGAGACGGTGGCCACTGGCGGGAGGTGCCCAAGCCCGGGAGTGGGAAGGCGGTTGCGATGGATTGGGGGGGAGGGGAGGCGTTTTCTGCACTCGGGAGTTGTCCCCAGTGGCAGTGCCGGGACAGAGGCGGCCAATAGGCATCCTGCCGAAACCCACCCGATGCACTTCGGGGAGCGCGTCCACTGCCAGGAAAACCTCCAGCGCCGGGGGAAGCGGGGTTCCAAAATGTATACACCGAATGCCAGCAGGAGGCCACGGGGACGCGACGGAAGGGGTCGCCGACGTGGGTGGAGCCTGCCGGGTGGGGACTGGGCTAGGAGAGAAGCTCTGCTATGCTGTCCTGGACAGTTGTTCCCTCCTGTGTGTCTGGTGAAAAGCCAAGAGACAGAAGAAGCTCCAGGAACAAGAGAGCGGCTCCGGTGCCCAAAGTCAGAGCCAAAACTTCCACCGCTAGGGGCCACTGTTGGATAGGAATGGTTCCTTCCTGACGCTTGCTGGGGGCCAGAGGGCTGAGTTCTAAGGCAGGGGGAGGGGCAGGGCCCTTGCAGAAGGGGCTGTGGGGGAAGGGACCCGTGGGCCAGCTCTGGGCTGCTGGGAGAGCCCCCCTCTCCATGCCATAGCTCCACCTGGCCCAGGCCAAGGGTCTGGGTCGGGCCAGGCTGCCAGACCCGTCTGAAGAGGGGGTTTCCTCGCCAGCCAAAGTCCCCGAGGCCTCCTCCAGCGGGGGGGGGCCTAGCTAGGGCCGGCCGGCGTTGCCCTGCAGGTCTCTCCCACGGCCATGGTCACAGACATGCTGTCTCCCATCGCCGTCACCTCCACCTTATGTCAGGGGAACCCCGGCCTTTCCCACCGGTGGCCTGCGGGCTTCGGCCTGGGCTCCCGGCCAGGCCTGCAGAGGCCTGTCTCCCGGAGAGGACAGGCCCAGGGTCTTCCCTCTCCCTTGTCAATGACCTCTCTTTCTCTGCCTTTCTTTTCTGGGACGAGAGGGGCCCCAGAGCACCCCGACGACTCTGAGCAAGGAGCCTGCCCTTCCTCCTCTCGCCCTCCTTTTTGGGACCGTACCGACCAACGAGCGTTTCTCTCGGCTCTGGGGCCGCGGGACGCAAAACGAAACTGCTTACCTATTGGGTGGTGAGACACTTGCGTGGAAATCATTTCTGCTCACCTGAGGCAGGCACTGCGCTCAAGTGGGCTTACAGGTCCAGGTGTTCCATGGACCGGGTATATTCTAAGCGGCCATCGTGACCGTCCAAAGCGGACGTATGGGTGGTCTGGGCAGTGACTCGAGTCGTACCCATCCGTTTTTGGGGGAAAAAAAGGGAGAACCCATCATCTTCGGCACATTTCCCTCTGCCACAGCACGCCACGCAACCAGGTGGTTTTCCTACTGATTGCCGTTCCAAGCTACCATAGCGGGCGATGCCGCAGGGATACTGTCCAGATTTCCAAACCAAAGCAGATAGGCCTTCTCGCCGAGGCGCAGCTGCCTGGTCGATCAAGCCCCAGGCCCTGGTGCTCCTGAGGGCTGCGGGGACACCCAGGACTACGCTGCTGACGGCAGGTGGCTCCGGGCCTCAGTGGCCTGCCAGTGGGCTCTACTTGGGAATCCGTGCTCTTGCACGGGGTACGGGGTGGGTGGGGGGAGTCGGTTGCAGGGGGGCCTCCCTACACATACCTCTTCTTCCGTCACTTTGGCTGCGGCTGAGCCTGGCACTGGGTGCGTGCACGCTCAGGAGACAGGCTTCTGCATGTCTCTGGACAGGCCCCGTGCCAGCTGGGACCTGAGCCCCAGCGCAGGTGCACCACCTGCGCTCAGGTTCGTTGGACCGGCCCAGGTCAGCTGAGAGGGAGGAGAACGTGGTCGTCACCCGCGGAGGGAAGCAAAAGTGCCGACACCTGCCAGCGGGAGAGCCGCATCCAACAGCCCTGTGGGATCTAAGCCCCCTCTCGCTCCATCCGCTGCCTCCGCCTGACCCCCTCCTTTCGGGGCGCCCAGACGGCGCCCGGGCTGGGGGTGGGGGAGGGGGGAGGGGGAGGGGCAAGCGCTAGGCCTCCCGCGCCGCCGCACACCGCTCTCTGAGGCCCGCAAAGCCGGGAGCAAAGCGCAGGCGCCCCGGCCCGCTGGGCCGCCCACGCCCAGCGCCACTCACCCCGCCCCCGGCAGACTCGCCCCAACCCCGCCCCTCCTGGTTGCTCTGGAGACGGTGGCCACTGGCGGGAGGTGCCCAAGCCCGGGAGTGGGAAGGCGGTTGCGATGGATTGGGGGGGAGGGGAGGCGTTTTCTGCACTCGGGAGTTGTCCCCAGTGGCAGTGCCGGGACAGAGGCGGCCAATAGGCATCCTGCCGAAACCCACCCGATGCACTTCGGGGAGCGCGTCCACTGCCAGGAAAACCTCCAGCGCCGGGGGAAGCGGGGTTCCAAAATGTATACACCGAATGCCAGCAGGAGGCCACGGGGACGCGACGGAAGGGGTCGCCGACGTGGGTGGAGCCTGCCGGGTGGGGACTGGGCTAGGAGAGAAGCTCTGCTATGCTGTCCTGGACAGTTGTTCCCTCCTGTGTGTCTGGTGAAAAGCCAAGAGACAGAAGAAGCTCCAGGAACAAGAGAGCGGCTCCGGTGCCCAAAGTCAGAGCCAAAACTTCCACCGCTAGGGGCCACTGTTGGATAGGAATGGTTCCTTCCTGACGCTTGCTGGGGGCCAGAGGGCTGAGTTCTAAGGCAGGGGGAGGGGCAGGGCCCCTTGCAGAAGGGGCTGTGGGGGAAGGGACCCGTGGGCCAGCTCTGGGGCTGCTGGGAGAGCCCCCCTCTCCATGCCATAGCTCACCTGGCCCAGGCCAAGGGTCTGGGTCGGGCCAGGCTGCCAGACCCGTCTGAAGAGGGGGTTTCCTCGCCAACCAAAGTCCCCGAGGCCTCCTCCAGCGGGGGGGGCCTAGCTAGGGCCGGCCGGCGTTGCCCTGCAGGTCTCTCCCACGGCCATGGTCACAGACATGCTGTCTCCCATCGCCGTCACCTCCACCTTATGTCAGGGGAACCCCGGCCTTTCCCACCGGTGGCCTGCGGGCTTCGGCCTGGGCTCCCGGCCAGGCCTGCAGAGGCCTGTCTCCCGGAGAGGACAGGCCCAGGGTCTTCCCTCTCCCTTGTCAATGACCTCTCTTTCTCTGCCTTTCTTTTCTGGGACGAGAGGGGCCCCAGAGCACCCCGACGACTCTGAGCAAGGAGCCTGCCCTTCCTCCTCTCGCCCTCCTTTTTGGGAGCGTACCGACCAACGAGCGTTTCTCTCGGCTCTGGGGCCGCGGGACGCAAAACGAAACTGCTTACCTATTGGGTGGTGAGACACTTGCGTGGAAATCATTTCTGCTCACCTGAGGCAGGCACTGCGCTCAAGTGGGCTTACAGGTCCAGGTGTTCCATGGACCGGGTATATTCTAAGCGGCCATCGTGACCGTCCAAAGCGGACGTATGGGTGGTCTGGGCAGTGACTCGAGTCGTACCCATCCGTTTTTGGGGGAAAAAAAGGGAGAACCCATCATCTTCGGCACATTTCCCTCTGCCACAGCACGCCACGCAACCAGGTGGTTTTCCTACTGATTGCCGTTCCAAGCTACCATAGCGGGCGATGCCGCAGGGATACTGTCCAGATTTCCAAACCAAAGCAGATAGGCCTTCTCGCCGAGGCGCAGCTGCCTGGTCGATCAAGCCCCAGGCCCTGGTGCTCCTGAGGGCTGCGGGGACACCCAGGACTACGCTGCTGACGGCAGGTGGCTCCAGGCCTCAGTGGCCTGCCAGTGGGCTCTACTTGGGAATCCGTGCTCTTGCACGGGGTACGGGGTGGGTGGGGGGAGTCGGTTGCAGGGGGGCCTCCCTACACATACCTCTTCTTCCGTCACTTTGGCTGCGGCTGAGCCTGGCACTGGGTGCGTGCACGCTCAGGAGACAGGCTTCTGCATGTCTCTGGACAGGCCCCGTGCCAGCTGGGACCTGAGCCCCAGCGCAGGTGCACCACCTGCGCTCAGGTTCGTTGGACCGGCCCAGGTCAGCTGAGAGGGAGGAGAACGTGGTCGTCACCCGCGGAGGGAAGCAAAAGTGCCGACACCTGCCAGCGGGAGAGCCGCATCCAACAGCCCTGTGGGATCTAAGCCCCCTCTCGCTCCATCCGCTGCCTCCGCCTGACCCCCTCCTTTCGGGGCGCCCAGACGGCGCCTGGGCTGGGGGTGGGGGAGGGGGAGGGGGAGGGGCAAGCGCTAGGCCTCCCGCGCCGCCGCACACCGCTCTCTGAGGCCCGCAAAGCCGGGAGCAAAGCGCAGGCGCCCCGGCCCGCTGGGCCGCCCACGCCCAGCGCCACTCACCCCGCCCCCGGCAGACTCGCCCCGACCCCGCCCCTCCTGGTTGCTCTGGAGACGGTGGCCACTGGCGGGAGGTGCCCAAGCCCGGGAGTGGGAAGGCGGTTGCGATGGATTGGGGGGGAGGGGAGGCGTTTTCTGCACTCGGGAGTTGTCCCCAGTGGCAGTGCCGGGACAGAGGCGGCCAATAGGCATCCTGCCGAAACCCACCCGATGCACTTCGGGGAGCGCGTCCACTGCCAGGAAAACCTCCAGCGCCGGGGGAAGCGGGGTTCCAAAATGTATACACCGAATGCCAGCAGGAGGCCACGGGGACGCGACGGAAGGGGTCGCCGACGTGGGTGGAGCCTGCCGGGTGGGGACTGGGCTAGGAGAGAAGCTCTGCTATGCTGTCCTGGACAGTTGTTCCCTCCTGTGTGTCTGGTGAAAAGCCAAGAGACAGAAGAAGCTCCAGGAACAAGAGAGCGGCTCCGGTGCCCAAAGTCAGAGCCAAAACTTCCACCGCTAGGGGCCACTGTTGGATAGGAATGGTTCCTTCCTGACGCTTGCTGGGGGCCAGAGGGCTGAGTTCTAAGGCAGGGGGAGGGGCAGGGCCCCTTGCAGAAGGGGCTGTGGGGGAAGGGACCCGTGGGCCAGCTCTGGGGCTGCTGGGAGAGCCCCCCTCTCCATGCCATAGCTCACCTGGCCCAGGCCAAGGGTCTGGGTCGGGCCAGGCTGCCAGACCCGTCTGAAGAGGGGGTTTCCTCGCCAACCAAAGTCCCCGAGGCCTCCTCCAGCGGGGGGGGCCTAGCTAGGGCCGGCCGGCGTTGCCCTGCAGGTCTCTCCCACGGCCATGGTCACAGACATGCTGTCTCCCATCGCCGTCACCTCCACCTTATGTCAGGGGAACCCCGGCCTTTCCCACCGGTGGCCTGCGGGCTTCGGCCTGGGCTCCCGGCCAGGCCTGCAGAGGCCTGTCTCCCGGAGAGGACAGGCCCAGGGTCTTCCCTCTCCCTTGTCAATGACCTCTCTTTCTCTGCCTTTCTTTTCTGGGACGAGAGGGGCCCCAGAGCACCCCGACGACTCTGAGCAAGGAGCCTGCCCTTCCTCCTCTCGCCCTCCTTTTTGGGAGCGTACCGACCAACGAGCGTTTCTCTCGGCTCTGGGGCCGCGGGACGCAAAACGAAACTGCTTACCTATTGGGTGGTGAGACACTTG
>NW_026688556.1:0-37943 GCF_030445035.2 Dasypus novemcinctus
TTATGCTTTCCTATATAGTAAAGGCTGGTTTTAGAGATAGGAATGTTAGCACAAAAACTGAAAGAAAGGAGATAGCTGCAAAATCTCTGCACACCGTGCTTAGTTCTCAGAAGTAAATCATATGTGCCATGTTGTTTCAATTAGGATTAAAGAGGTAGCTGTTATACCCTCGGTTATGGATTCCCATAAATAAACGCTAGTTTCAGAGATAGGAATGTTAGCACAAATACTGAACGAGAGGAGATTGCTGCAAAATCTCTGCACACAATGCTTAGTTCTCAGAAGTAAATCATATGTGCCATGTTGTTTCATTTAGGTTTGAAAAGGTTGCTGTTATTCCCTCGGTTATGGATTCCCATATAATAAACCCTAGTTTCAGAGATAGGAATGTTAGCACAAACACTGAAGGAGAGGAGATAGCTGCAAATTCTCTGCACAAAATGCTTAGTTCTCAGAAGTAAATCATATGTGCCATGTTGTTTCCTTTAGGTTTAAAGAGTTAGCTCCTATAACCCGGGTTATGCTTTCCTGTTCTCTAAAGGCTAGTTTTAGAGATATGCATATTAGCACTAAAACTGAAGGAAAGGAGATAGCTGCAAAATCTCTGCACACAAAGCTTAGTTCTCAGAAGAAAATCATATGTGCAGTGTTGGTTATTTAGTTTTAAAGAGTTAGCTGCTATACCCTCGCTTATGCTTTCCTATAAAGTAAAGGCTAGTTTTAGAGATAGGAATGTTAGCGCAAAAACTGAAGGAAAGGAGATAGCTGCAAACTCTCTGCACTCAATGCTTAGTTCTCAGAAGTAAATCATAAGTGCCATGTCGTTTCATTTAGGTTTAAAGAGTTAGCTTCTATACCCCGGGTCATGCTTTCCTGTCCTGTAAATGCTAGTTTTAGAGATATGCATATTAGCACTATAACTGAAGTTAAGGAGATAGCTGCAAAATCTCTGCACACAATGCTTAGTTCTCAGAAGTAAGTCACATGTGCCATGTTGTTTCATTTAGGTTTAAAGAGGTAGCTCTTATACCCTCGGTTATGGATTCCCATAAATAAACGCTAGTTTCAGATATAGGAATGTTGGCACAAAAACTGAAGGAGAGGAGATAGCTGCAAAATCTCTCCACACAATGCTTAGTTCTCAGAAGTAAATCATATGTGCCTTGTTGTTTCATTTTGGTTTAAAGAGTTACCTGCTATAACCTCGGTTATGCATTCATATATAGAAAATGCTAGTTTTAGAGATAAGAGTGTGAGCACAAAAACTGAAGGAGAGGAGATAGCTGCAAAATCTTTGCACACCAACCTTAGTTGTCAGAAGCAAATCATATGTACCATACTTTTTAAGGTAGGTTTAAAGAGTTAGCTACTATACCCCGGTTATGATTTCCCATAGTTTAAATGCTAGTTTTAGAGATAGCCATATTATCACAAAAAGTGAAGGAAAGGAGATAGCTGCAAAATCTCTGCACGCATTGCTTACTTCCCTAAAGTAAAGCACATGTAACATCCTCTTTCAAGTAAGTTTAAAGAGTTAACTGCTCTACCCTCGGTTATGCTTTCCTATATAGTAAATACTAGTTTTAGAGATAGGAATATTAGCACAAAAACTGAAGGAAAGGAGATCGCTGCCAAATCTCTGCAAGCAATGCTTAGTACTCAGAAGTAAGTCATATGTGCTTTGTTGTTTCATTTAGGTTTAAAGAATTACCTGCTATACCCTCGGTTATGCTTTCCTACATAGAAAAAGCTAGTTTTAGAGATAGGAATGTTAGCACATAAACTGAAGGAAAGGAGATAGCTGCAAAATCTCTGCACACCATCCTTAGTTCTCAGAAGCAAATAATGTGTACCATGCCATTTAAGGGAGGTTTAAAGAGTTAGCTGCTATACCCCGGTTATGCTTTCCTATAGGGTAAAGGCTAGTATTAGAGATAGCCATATTATCACAAAAAGTGAAGGAAAGGAGATAGCTGCAAAATCTCTGCCAACAATGCTTAGTTCTCAGAAGTAAGTCATATGTGCCATGTTGTTTCATTTAGGTTTAAAGAGGTAGCTGTTATACCCTCAGTTATGGATTCCCATAAATAAACCCTAGTTTCAGAGATAGGAATGTTAGCACAAAAACTGAAGGAAAGGAGATAGCGGCAAAATCTCTGCACACAATGCTTAGTTCTCAGAAGTAAATCATATGTACCATGCTTTTTCATGTAGGTTTAAAGAGTTAGCTGCTGTACTGCCGTTTATGCTTTCCCATAGTGTAAATGCGAGTTTTAGAGATAGGCATATTTACACAAAAACTGAAGGATAGGGGATAGCCACAAAATCTCTGCACACATTGCTTAGTTCTCAGAAATAAATAATAAGTACCATCTTCTTTCATTTAAGTTTAAAGAGTTACCTATACTGTAAAGGCTAGTTTTAGACATAGGAATGTTAGCACAAGAACTGAAGGAGAGGAGATAGCTGCAAAATCTCTCCACACAATGCTTAGTTCTCAGAAGTAAATCATATGTGCCTTGTTGTTTCATTTTGGTTTAAAGAGTTACCTGCTATAACCTCGGTTATGCATTCATATATAGAAAATGCTAGTTTTAGAGATAGGAGTGTGGAGCACAAAAACTGAAGGAAAGGAGATAGCTGCAAATCCTTGCACACCAACCTTAGTTGTCAGAAGCAAATCATATGTACCATACTTTTTAAGGTAGGTTTAAAGAGTTAGCTACTATACCCCGGTTATGATTTCCCATAGTTTAAATGCCAGTTTTAGAGATAGCCATATTATCACAAAAAGTGAAGGAAAGGAGATAGCCCAAAATCTCTGCACACAATGCTCAGTTTCTCAGAAGTAAATCATATGGGCCATGTACTTTCATTTAGGTTTAAAGAGGTAGCTGTTATACCCTCGGTTATGGATTCCCATATAATAAACCTAATTGCAGAGATAGGAATGTTAGCACAACAACTTAAGGAGAGGAGATAGCTGCAAAATCTCTGCACACAATGCTTAGTTCTCAGAAGGAAATCATATGTATCATGCTTTTTAACGTAGGTTTAAAGAGTTAGCTGCTGTCCCCCCGGTTATGCTTTCCCATAGTGTAAATGCTAGTTTTTGAGATAGGCATATCAGCACAAAAAACTGAAGGATAGGGGATAGCCACAAAATCTCTGCACACAATGCTTAGTTCTCAGAAGTAAATCATATGTGCCATGTTGTTTCATTTAGTTTTAAAGACTTAGCTTCTATACCCCTCGCTTATGCTTTCCTATATAGTAAATGCTGGTTTTAGAGATAGGAATGTTAGCACAAAAACTGAAAGAAAGGAGATAGCTGCAAAATCTCTGCACACCGTGCCTTAGTTCTCAGAAGTAAATCATATGTGCCATGTTGTTTCAATTAGGATTAAAGAGGTAGCTGTTATACCCTCGGTTATGGATTCCCATAAATAAACGCTAGTTTCAGAGATAGGAATGTTAGCACAAATACTGAACGAGAGGAGATTGCTGCAAAATCTCTGCACACAATGCTTAGTTCTCAGAAGTAAATCATATGTGCCCATGTTGTTTCATTTAGTTTTAAAGACTTAGCTTCTATACCTCGCTTATGCTTTCCTATATAGTAAAGGCTGGTTTTAGAGATAGGAATGTTAGCACAAAAACTGAAAGAAAGGGAGATAGCTGCAAAAATCTCTGCACACCGTGCTTAGTTCTCAGAAGTAAATCATATGTGCCATGTTGTTTCAATTAGGATTAAAGAGGTAGCTGTTATACCCTCGGTTATGGATTCCCATAAATAAACGCTAGTTTCAGAGATAGGAATGTTAGCACAAATACTGAACGAGAGGGAGATTGCTGCAAAATCTCTGCACACAATGCTTAGTTCTCAGAAGTAAATCATATGTGCCATGTTGTTTCATTTAGGTTTGAAAAGGTTGCTGTTATTCCCTCGGTTATGGATTCCCATATAATAAACCCTAGTTTCAGAGATAGGAATGTTAGCACAAAACACTGAAGGAGAGGAGATAGCTGCAAATTCTCTGCACAAAATGCTTAGTTCTCAGAAGTAAATCATATGTGCCATGTTGTTTCCTTTAGGTTTAAAGAGTTAGCTCCTATAACCCGGGTTATGCTTTCCTGTTCTCTAAAGGCTAGTTTTAGAGATATGCATATTAGCACTAAAACTGAAGGAAAGGAGATAGCTGCAAAATCTCTGCACACAAAGCTTAGTTCTCAGAAGAAAATCATATGTGCAGTGTTGGTTATTTAGTTTTAAAGAGTTAGCTGCTATACCCTCGCTTATGCTTTCCTATAAAGTAAAGGCTAGTTTTAGAGATAGGAATGTTAGCGCAAAAACTGAAGGAAAGGAGATAGCTGCAAACTCTCTGCACTCAATGCTTAGTTCTCAGAAGTAAATCATAAGTGCCATGTCGTTTCATTTAGGTTTAAAGAGTTAGCTTCTATACCCCGGGTCATGCTTTCCTGTCCTGTAAATGCTAGTTTTAGAGATATGCATATTAGCACTATAACTGAAGTTAAGGAGATAGCTGCAAAATCTCTGCACACAATGCTTAGTTCTCAGAAGTAAGTCACATGTGCCATGTTGTTTCATTTAGGTTTAAAGAGGGTAGCTCTTATACCCTCGGTTATGGATTCCCATAAATAAACGCTAGTTTCAGATATAGGGAATGTTGGCACAAAAACTGAAGGAGAGGAGATAGCTGCAAAATCTCTCCACACAATGCTTAGTTCTCAGAAGTAAATCATATGTGCCTTGTTGTTTCATTTTGGTTTAAAGGAGTTACCTGCTATAACCTCGGTTATGCATTCATATATAGAAAATGCTAGTTTTAGAGATAAGAGTGTGAGCACAAAAACTGAAGGAGAGGAGATAGCTGCAAAATCTTTGCACACCAACCTTAGTTGTCAGAAGCAAATCATATGTACCATACTTTTTAAGGTAGGTTTAAAGAGTTAGCTACTATACCCCCGGTTATGATTTCCCGTAGTTTAAATGCTAGTTTTAGAGATAGCCATATTATCACAAAAAGTGAAGGAAAGGAGATAGCTGCAAAATCTCTGCACGCATTGCTTACTTCCCTAAAGTAAAGCACATGTAACATCCTCTTTCAAGTAAGTTTAAAGAGTTAACTGCTCTACCCTCGGTTATGCTTTCCTATATAGTAAATACTAGTTTTAGAGATAGGAATATTAGCACAAAAACTGAAGGAAAGGAGATCGCTGCCAAATCTCTGCAAGCAATGCTTAGTACTCAGAAGTAAGTCATATGTGCTTTGTTGTTTCATTTAGGTTTAAAGAATTACCTGCTATACCCTCGGTTATGCTTTCCTACATAGAAAAAGCTAGTTTTAGAGATAGGAATGTTAGCACATAAACTGAAGGAAAGGAGATAGCTGCAAAATCTCTGCACACCATCCTTAGTTCTCAGAAGCAAATAATGTGTACCATGCCATTTAAGGGAGGTTTAAAGAGTTAGCTGCTATACCCCGGTTATGCTTTCCTATAGGGTAAAGGCTAGTATTAGGAGATAGCCATATTATCACAAAAAGTGAAGGAAAGGAGATAGCTGCAAAATCTCTGCCAACAATGCTTAGTTCTCAGAAGTAAGTCATATGTGCCATGTTGTTTCATTTAGGTTTAAAGAGGTAGCTGTTATACCCTCAGTTATGGATTCCCATAAATAAACCCTAGTTTCAGAGATAGGAATGTTAGCACAAAAACTGAAGGAAAGGAGATAGCGGCAAAATCTCTGCACACAATGCTTAGTTCTCAGAAGTAAATCATATGTACCATGCTTTTTCATGTAGGTTTAAAGAGTTAGCTGCTGTACTGCCGTTTATGCTTTCCCATAGTGTAAATGCGAGTTTTAGAGATAGGCATATTTACACAAAAACTGAAGGATAGGGGATAGCCACAAAATCTCTGCACACATTTGCTTAGTTCTCAGAAATAAATAATAAGTACCATCTTCTTTCATTTAAGTTTAAAGAGTTAGCTGCTAAACACTCGGTTATGCTTTCCTATACTGTAAAGGCTAGTTTTAGACATAGGAATGTTAGCACAAGAACTGAAGGAGAGGAGATAGCTGCAAAATCTCTCCACACAATGCTTAGTTCTCAGAAGTAAATCATATGTGCCTTGTTGTTTCATTTTGGTTTAAAGAGTTACCTGCTATAACCTCGGTTATGCATTCATATATAGAAAATGCTAGTTTTAGAGATAGGAGTGTGAGCACAAAAACTGAAGGAAAGGAGATAGCTGCAAAATCCTTGCACACCAACCTTAGTTGTCAGAAGCAAATCATATGTACCATACTTTTTAAGGTAGGTTTAAAGAGTTAGCTACTATACCCGGTTATGATTTCCCATAGTTTAAATGCCAGTTTTAGAGATAGCCATATTATCACAAAAAGTGAACGGAAAAAAAAAGGAGATAGCCCAAAATCTCTGCACACAATGCTCAGTTCTCAGAAGTAAATCATATGGGCCATGTACTTTCATTTAGGTTTAAAGAGGTAGCTGTTTATACCCTCGGTTATGGATTCCCATATAATAAACCTAATTGCAGAGATAGGAATGTTAGCACAACAACTTAAGGAGAGGAGATAGCTGCAAAATCTCTGCACACAATGCTTAGTTCTCAGAAGGAAATCATATGTATCATGCTTTTTAACGTAGGTTTAAAGAGTTAGCTGCTGTCCCCCCGGTTATGCTTTCCCATAGTGTAAATGCCTAGTTTTTGAGATAGGCATATCAGCACAAAAAACTGAAGGATAGGGGATAGCCACAAAATCTCTGCACACAATGCTTAGTTCTCAGAAGTAAATCATATGTGCCATGTTGTTTCATTTAGTTTTAAAGACTTAGCTTCTATACCCTCGCTTATGCTTTCCTATATAGTAAATGCTGGTTTTAGAGATAGGAATGTTAGCACAAAAACTGAAAGAAAGGAGATAGCTGCAAAAATCTCTGCACACCGTGCTTAGTTCTCAGAAGTAAATCATATGTGCCATGTTGTTTCAATTAGGATTAAAGAGGTAGCTGTTATACCCTCGGTTATGGATTCCCATAAATAAACGCTAGTTTCAGAGATAGGAATGTTAGCACAAATACTGAACGAGAGGAGATTGCTGCAAAATCTCTGCACACAATGCTTAGTTCTCAGAAGTAAATCATATGTGCCATGTTGTTTCATTTAGTTTTAAAGACTTAGCCTTCTATACCCTCGCTTATGCTTTCCTATATAGTAAAGGCTGGTTTTAGAGATAGGATGTTAGCACAAAAACTGAAAGAAAGGAGATAGCTGCAAAATCTCTGCACACCGTGCTTAGTTCTCAGAAGTAAATCATATGTGCCATGTTGTTTCAATTAGGATTAAAGAGGTAGCTGTTATACCCTCGGTTATGGATTCCCATAAATAAACGCTAGTTTCAGAGATAGGAATGTTTAGCACAAATACTGAACGAGAGGAGATTGCTGCAAAATCTCTGCACACAATGCTTAGTTTCTCAGAAGTAAATCATATGTGCCATGTTGTTTCATTTAGGTTTGAAAAGGTTGCTGTTATTCCCTCGGTTATGGATTCCCATATAATAAACCCTAGTTTCAGAGATAGGAATGTTAGCACAAACACTGAAGGAGAGGATAGCTGCAAATTCTCTGCACAAAATGCTTAGTTCTCAGAAGTAAATCATATGTGCCATGTTGTTTCCTTTAGGTTTAAAGAGTTAGCTCCTATAACCCGGGTTATGCTTTCCTGTTCTCTAAAGGCTAGTTTTAGAGATATGCATATTAGCACTAAAACTGAAGGAAAGGAGATAGCTGCAAAATCTCTGCACACAAAGCTTAGTTCTCAGAAGAAAATCATATGTGCAGTGTTGGTTATTTAGTTTTAAAGAGTTAGCTGCTATACCCTCGCTTATGCTTTCCTATAAAGTAAAGGCTAGTTTTAGAGATAGGAATGTTAGCGCAAAAACTGAAGGAAAGGAGATAGCTGCAAACTCTCTGCACTCAATGCTTAGTTCTCAGAAGTAAATCATAAGTGCCATGTCGTTTCATTTAGGTTTAAAGAGTTAGCTTCTATACCCCGGGTCATGCTTTCCTGTCCTGTAAATGCTAGTTTTAGAGATATGCATATTAGCACTATAACTGAAGTTAAGGAGATAGCTGCAAAATCTCTGCACACAATGCTTAGTTCTCAGAAGTAAGTCACATGTGCCATGTTGGTTTCATTTAGGTTTAAAGAGGTAGCTCTTATACCCTCGGTTATGGATTCCCATAAATAAACGCTAGTTTCAGATATAGGAATGTTGGCACAAAAACTGAAGGAGAGGAGATAGCTGCAAAATCTCTCCACACAATGCTTAGTTCTCAGAAGTAAATCATATGTGCCTTGTTGTTTCATTTTGGTTTAAAGAGTTACCAGCTATAACCTCGGTTATGCATTCATATATAGAAAATGCTAGTTTTAGAGATAAGAGTGTGAGCACAAAAACTGAAGGAGAGGAGATAGCTGCAAAATCTTTGCACACCAACCTTAGTTGTCAGAAGCAAATCATATGTTCCATACTTTTTAAGGTAGGTTTAAAGAGTTAGCTACTATACCCCGGTTATGATTTCCCGTAGTTTAAATGCTAGTTTTAGAGATAGCCATATTATCACAAAAAGTGAAGGAAAGGAGATAGCTGCAAAATCTCTGCACGCATTGCTTACTTCCCTAAAGTAAAGCACATGTAACATCCTCTTTCAAGTAAGTTTAAAGAGTTAACTGCTCTACCCTCGGTTATGCTTTCCTATATAGTAAATACTAGTTTTAGAGATAGGAATATTAGCACAAAAACTGAAGGAAAGGAGATCGCTGCCAAATCTCTGCAAGCAATGCTTAGTACTCAGAAGTAAGTCATATGTGCTTTGTTGTTTCATTTAGGTTTAAAGAATTACCTGCTATACCCTCGGTTATGCTTTCCTACATAGAAAAAGCTAGTTTTAGAGATAGGAATGTTAGCACATAAACTGAAGGAAAGGAGATAGCTGCAAAATCTCTGCACACCATCCTTAGTTCTCAGAAGCAAATAATGTGTACCATGCCATTTAAGGGAGGTTTAAAGAGTTAGCTGCTATACCCCGGTTATGCTTTTCCTATAGGGTAAAGGCTAGTATTAGAGATAGCCATATTATCACAAAAAGTGAAGGAAAGGAGATAGCTGCAAAATCTCTGCCAACAATGCTTAGTTCTCAGAAGTAAGTCATATGTGCCATGTTGTTTCATTTAGGTTTAAAGAGGTAGCTGTTATACCCTCAGTTATGGATTCCCATAAATAAACCCTAGTTTCAGAGATAGGAATGTTAGCACAAAAACTGAAGGAAAGGAGATAGCGGCAAAATCTCTGCACACAATGCTTAGTTCTCAGAAGTAAATCATATGTACCATGCTTTTTCATGTAGGTTTAAAGAGTTAGCTGCTGTACTGCCGTTTATGCTTTCCCATAGTGTAAATGCGAGTTTTAGAGATAGGCATATTTACACAAAAACTGAAGGATAGGGGATAGCCACAAAATCTCTGCACACATTGCTTAGTTCTCAGAAATAAATAATAAGTACCATCTTCTTTCATTTAAGTTTAAAGAGTTAGCTGCTAAACACTCGGTTATGCTTTCCTATACTGTAAAGGCTAGTTTTAGACATAGGAATGTTAGCACAAGAACTGAAGGAGAGGAGATAGCTGCAAAATCTCTCCACACAATGCTTAGTTCTCAGAAGTAAATCATATGTGCCTTGTTGTTTCATTTTGGTTTAAAGAGTTACCTGCTATAACCTCGGTTATGCATTCATATATAGAAAATGCTAGTTTTAGAGATAGGAGTGTGAGCACAAAAACTGAAGGAAAGGAGATAGCTGCAAAATCCTTGCACACCAACCTTAGTTGTCAGAAGCAAATCATATGTACCATACTTTTTAAGGTAGGTTTAAAGAGTTAGCTACTATACCCCGGTTATGATTTCCCATAGTTTAAATGCCAGTTTTAGAGATAGCCATATTATCACAAAAAGTGAAGGAAAGGAGATAGCCCAAAATCTCTGCACACAATGCTCAGTTCTCAGAAGTAAATCATATGGGCCATGTACTTTCATTTAGGTTTAAAGAGGTAGCTGTTATACCCTCGGTTATGGATTCCCATATAATAAACCTAATTGCAGAGATAGGAATGTTAGCACAACAACTTAAGGAGAGGAGATAGCTGCAAAATCTCTGCACACAATGCTTAGTTCTCAGAAGGAAATCATATGTATCATGCTTTTTAACGTAGGTTTAAAGAGTTAGCTGCTGTCCCCCCGGTTATGCTTTCCCATAGTGTAAATGCTAGTTTTTGAGATAGGCATATCAGCACAAAAACTGAAGGATAGGGGATAGCCACAAAATCTCTGCACACAATGCTTAGTTCTCAGAAGTAAATCATATGTGCCATGTTGTTTCATTTAGTTTTAAAGACTTAGCTTCTATACCCTCGCTTATGCTTTCCTATATAGTAAAGGCTGGTTTTAGAGATAGGAATGTTAGCACAAAAACTGAAAGAAAGGAGATAGCTGCAAAATCTCTGCACACCGTGCTTAGTTCTCAGAAGTAAATCATATGTGCCATGTTGTTTCAATTAGGATTAAAGAGGTAGCTGTTATACCCTCGGTTATGGATTCCCATAAATAAACGCTAGTTTCAGAGATAGGAATGTTAGCACAAATACTGAACGAGAGGAGATTGCTGCAAAATCTCTGCACACAATGCTTAGTTCTCAGAAGTAAATCATATGTGCCATGTTGTTTCATTTAGGTTTGAAAAGGTTGCTGTTATTCCCTCGGTTATGGATTCCCATATAATAAACCCTAGTTTCAGAGATAGGAATGTTAGCACAAACACTGAAGGAGAGGAGATAGCTGCAAATTCTCTGCACAAAATGCTTAGTTCTCAGAAGTAAATCATATGTGCCATGTTGTTTCCTTTAGGTTTAAAGAGTTAGCTCCTATAACCCGGGTTATGCTTTCCTGTTCTCTAAAGGCTAGTTTTAGAGATATGCATATTAGCACTAAAACTGAAGGAAAGGAGATAGCTGCAAAATCTCTGCACACAAAGCTTAGTTCTCAGAAGAAAATCATATGTGCAGTGTTGGTTATTTAGTTTTAAAGAGTTAGCTGCTATACCCTCGCTTATGCTTTCCTATAAAGTAAAGGCTAGTTTTAGAGATAGGAATGTTAGCGCAAAAACTGAAGGAAAGGAGATAGCTGCAAACTCTCTGCACTCAATGCTTAGTTCTCAGAAGTAAATCATAAGTGCCATGTCGTTTCATTTAGGTTTAAAGAGTTAGCTTCTATACCCCGGGTCATGCTTTCCTGTCCTGTAAATGCTAGTTTTAGAGATATGCATATTAGCACTATAACTGAAGTTAAGGAGATAGCTGCAAAATCTCTGCACACAATGCTTAGTTCTCAGAAGTAAGTCACATGTGCCATGTTGTTTCATTTAGGTTTAAAGAGGTAGCTCTTATACCCTCGGTTATGGATTCCCATAAATAAACGCTAGTTTCAGATATAGGAATGTTGGCACAAAAACTGAAGGAGAGGAGATAGCTGCAAAATCTCTCCACACAATGCTTAGTTCTCAGAAGTAAATCATATGTGCCTTGTTGTTTCATTTTGGTTTAAAGAGTTACCTGCTATAACCTCGGTTATGCATTCATATATAGAAAATGCTAGTTTTAGAGATAAGAGTGTGAGCACAAAAACTGAAGGAGAGGAGATAGCTGCAAAATCTTTGCACACCAACCTTAGTTGTCAGAAGCAAATCATATGTTCCATACTTTTTAAGGTAGGTTTAAAGAGTTAGCTACTATACCCCGGTTATGATTTCCCGTAGTTTAAATGCTAGTTTTAGAGATAGCCATATTATCACAAAAAGTGAAGGAAAGGAGATAGCTGCAAAATCTCTGCACGCATTGCTTACTTCCCTAAAGTAAAGCACATGTAACATCCTCTTTCAAGTAAGTTTAAAGAGTTAACTGCTCTACCCTCGGTTATGCTTTCCTATATAGTAAATACTAGTTTTAGAGATAGGAATATTAGCACAAAAACTGAAGGAAAGGAGATCGCTGCCAAATCTCTGCAAGCAATGCTTAGTACTCAGAAGTAAGTCATATGTGCTTTGTTGTTTCATTTAGGTTTAAAGAATTACCTGCTATACCCTCGGTTATGCTTTCCTACATAGAAAAAGCTAGTTTTAGAGATAGGAATGTTAGCACATAAACTGAAGGAAAGGAGATAGCTGCAAAATCTCTGCACACCATCCTTAGTTCTCAGAAGCAAATAATGTGTACCATGCCATTTAAGGGAGGTTTAAAGAGTTAGCTGCTATACCCCGGTTATGCTTTCCTATAGGGTAAAGGCTAGTATTAGAGATAGCCATATTATCACAAAAAGTGAAGGAAAGGAGATAGCTGCAAAATCTCTGCCAACAATGCTTAGTTCTCAGAAGTAAGTCATATGTGCCATGTTGTTTCATTTAGGTTTAAAGAGGTAGCTGTTATACCCTCAGTTATGGATTCCCATAAATAAACCCTAGTTTCAGAGATAGGAATGTTAGCACAAAAACTGAAGGAAAGGAGATAGCGGCAAAATCTCTGCACACAATGCTTAGTTCTCAGAAGTAAATCATATGTACCATGCTTTTTCATGTAGGTTTAAAGAGTTAGCTGCTGTACTGCCGTTTATGCTTTCCCATAGTGTAAATGCGAGTTTTAGAGATAGGCATATTTACACAAAAACTGAAGGATAGGGGATAGCCACAAAATCTCTGCACACATTGCTTAGTTCTCAGAAATAAATAATAAGTACCATCTTCTTTCATTTAAGTTTAAAGAGTTAGCTGCTAAACACTCGGTTATGCTTTCCTATACTGTAAAGGCTAGTTTTAGACATAGGAATGTTAGCACAAGAACTGAAGGAGAGGAGATAGCTGCAAAATCTCTCCACACAATGCTTAGTTCTCAGAAGTAAATCATATGTGCCTTGTTGTTTCATTTTGGTTTAAAGAGTTACCTGCTATAACCTCGGTTATGCATTCATATATAGAAAATGCTAGTTTTAGAGATAGGAGTGTGAGCACAAAAACTGAAGGAAAGGAGATAGCTGCAAAATCCTTGCACACCAACCTTAGTTGTCAGAAGCAAATCATATGTACCATACTTTTTAAGGTAGGTTTAAAGAGTTAGCTACTATACCCCGGTTATGATTTCCCATAGTTTAAATGCCAGTTTTAGAGATAGCCATATTATCACAAAAAGTGAAGGAAAGGAGATAGCCCAAAATCTCTGCACACAATGCTCAGTTCTCAGAAGTAAATCATATGGGCCATGTACTTTCATTTAGGTTTAAAGAGGTAGCTGTTATACCCTCGGTTATGGATTCCCATATAATAAACCTAATTGCAGAGATAGGAATGTTAGCACAACAACTTAAGGAGAGGAGATAGCTGCAAAATCTCTGCACACAATGCTTAGTTCTCAGAAGGAAATCATATGTATCATGCTTTTTAACGTAGGTTTAAAGAGTTAGCTGCTGTCCCCCCGGTTATGCTTTCCCATAGTGTAAATGCTAGTTTTTGAGATAGGCATATCAGCACAAAAACTGAAGGATAGGGGATAGCCACAAAATCTCTGCACACAATGCTTAGTTCTCAGAAGTAAATCATATGTGCCATGTTGTTTCATTTAGTTTTAAAGACTTAGCTTCTATACCCTCGCTTATGCTTTCCTATATAGTAAAGGCTGGTTTTAGAGATAGGAATGTTAGCACAAAAACTGAAAGAAAGGAGATAGCTGCAAAATCTCTGCACACCGTGCTTAGTTCTCAGAAGTAAATCATATGTGCCATGTTGTTTCAATTAGGATTAAAGAGGTAGCTGTTATACCCTCGGTTATGGATTCCCATAAATAAACGCTAGTTTCAGAGATAGGAATGTTAGCACAAATACTGAACGAGAGGAGATTGCTGCAAAATCTCTGCACACAATGCTTAGTTCTCAGAAGTAAATCATATGTGCCATGTTGTTTCATTTAGGTTTGAAAAGGTTGCTGTTATTCCCTCGGTTATGGATTCCCATATAATAAACCCTAGTTTCAGAGATAGGAATGTTAGCACAAACACTGAAGGAGAGGAGATAGCTGCAAATTCTCTGCACAAAATGCTTAGTTCTCAGAAGTAAATCATATGTGCCATGTTGTTTCCTTTAGGTTTAAAGAGTTAGCTCCTATAACCCGGGTTATGCTTTCCTGTTCTCTAAAGGCTAGTTTTAGAGATATGCATATTAGCACTAAAACTGAAGGAAAGGAGATAGCTGCAAAATCTCTGCACACAAAGCTTAGTTCTCAGAAGAAAATCATATGTGCAGTGTTGGTTATTTAGTTTTAAAGAGTTAGCTGCTATACCCTCGCTTATGCTTTCCTATAAAGTAAAGGCTAGTTTTAGAGATAGGAATGTTAGCGCAAAAACTGAAGGAAAGGAGATAGCTGCAAACTCTCTGCACTCAATGCTTAGTTCTCAGAAGTAAATCATAAGTGCCATGTCGTTTCATTTAGGTTTAAAGAGTTAGCTTCTATACCCCGGGTCATGCTTTCCTGTCCTGTAAATGCTAGTTTTAGAGATATGCATATTAGCACTATAACTGAAGTTAAGGAGATAGCTGCAAAATCTCTGCACACAATGCTTAGTTCTCAGAAGTAAGTCACATGTGCCATGTTGTTTCATTTAGGTTTAAAGAGGTAGCTCTTATACCCTCGGTTATGGATTCCCATAAATAAACGCTAGTTTCAGATATAGGAATGTTGGCACAAAAACTGAAGGAGAGGAGATAGCTGCAAAATCTCTCCACACAATGCTTAGTTCTCAGAAGTAAATCATATGTGCCTTGTTGTTTCATTTTGGTTTAAAGAGTTACCTGCTATAACCTCGGTTATGCATTCATATATAGAAAATGCTAGTTTTAGAGATAAGAGTGTGAGCACAAAAACTGAAGGAGAGGAGATAGCTGCAAAATCTTTGCACACCAACCTTAGTTGTCAGAAGCAAATCATATGTACCATACTTTTTAAGGTAGGTTTAAAGAGTTAGCTACTATACCCCGGTTATGATTTCCCATAGTTTAAATGCTAGTTTTAGAGATAGCCATATTATCACAAAAAGTGAAGGAAAGGAGATAGCTGCAAAATCTCTGCACGCATTGCTTACTTCCCTAAAGTAAAGCACATGTAACATCCTCTTTCAAGTAAGTTTAAAGAGTTAACTGCTCTACCCTCGGTTATGCTTTCCTATATAGTAAATACTAGTTTTAGAGATAGGAATATTAGCACAAAAACTGAAGGAAAGGAGATCGCTGCCAAATCTCTGCAAGCAATGCTTAGTACTCAGAAGTAAGTCATATGTGCTTTGTTGTTTCATTTAGGTTTAAAGAATTACCTGCTATACCCTCGGTTATGCTTTCCTACATAGAAAAAGCTAGTTTTAGAGATAGGAATGTTAGCACATAAACTGAAGGAAAGGAGATAGCTGCAAAATCTCTGCACACCATCCTTAGTTCTCAGAAGCAAATAATGTGTACCATGCCATTTAAGGGAGGTTTAAAGAGTTAGCTGCTATACCCCGGTTATGCTTTCCTATAGGGTAAAGGCTAGTATTAGAGATAGCCATATTATCACAAAAAGTGAAGGAAAGGAGATAGCTGCAAAATCTCTGCCAACAATGCTTAGTTCTCAGAAGTAAGTCATATGTGCCATGTTGTTTCATTTAGGTTTAAAGAGGTAGCTGTTATACCCTCAGTTATGGATTCCCATAAATAAACCCTAGTTTCAGAGATAGGAATGTTAGCACAAAAACTGAAGGAAAGGAGATAGCGGCAAAATCTCTGCACACAATGCTTAGTTCTCAGAAGTAAATCATATGTACCATGCTTTTTCATGTAGGTTTAAAGAGTTAGCTGCTGTACTGCCGTTTATGCTTTCCCATAGTGTAAATGCGAGTTTTAGAGATAGGCATATTTACACAAAAACTGAAGGATAGGGGATAGCCACAAAATCTCTGCACACATTGCTTAGTTCTCAGAAATAAATAATAAGTACCATCTTCTTTCATTTAAGTTTAAAGAGTTAGCTGCTAAACACTCGGTTATGCTTTCCTATACTGTAAAGGCTAGTTTTAGACATAGGAATGTTAGCACAAGAACTGAAGGAGAGGAGATAGCTGCAAAATCTCTCCACACAATGCTTAGTTCTCAGAAGTAAATCATATGTGCCTTGTTGTTTCATTTTGGTTTAAAGAGTTACCTGCTATAACCTCGGTTATGCATTCATATATAGAAAATGCTAGTTTTAGAGATAGGAGTGTGAGCACAAAAACTGAAGGAAAGGAGATAGCTGCAAAATCCTTGCACACCAACCTTAGTTGTCAGAAGTAAATCATATGTACCATACTTTTTAAGGTAGGTTTAAAGAGTTAGCTACTATACCCCGGTTATGATTTCCCATAGTTTAAATGCCAGTTTTAGAGATAGCCATATTATCACAAAAAGTGAAGGAAAGGAGATAGCCCAAAATCTCTGCACACAATGCTCAGTTCTCAGAAGTAAATCATATGGGCCATGTACTTTCATTTAGGTTTAAAGAGGTAGCTGTTATACCCTCGGTTATGGATTCCCATATAATAAACCTAATTGCAGAGATAGGAATGTTAGCACAACAACTTAAGGAGAGGAGATAGCTGCAAAATCACTGCACACAATGCTTAGTTCTCAGAAGGAAATCATATGTATCATGCTTTTTAACGTAGGTTTAAAGAGTTAGCTGCTGTCCCCCCGGTTATGCTTTCCCATAGTGTAAATGCTAGTTTTTGAGATAGGCATATCAGCACAAAAACTGAAGGATAGGGGATAGCCACAAAATCTCTGCACACAATGCTTAGTTCTCAGAAGTAAATCATATGTGCCATGTTGTTTCATTTAGTTTTAAAGACTTAGCTTCTATACCCTCGCTTATGCTTTCCTATATAGTAAAGGCTGGTTTTAGAGATAGGAATGTTAGCACAAAAACTGAAAGAAAGGAGATAGCTGCAAAATCTCTGCACACCGTGCTTAGTTCTCAGAAGTAAATCATATGTGCCATGTTGTTTCAATTAGGATTAAAGAGGTAGCTGTTATACCCTCGGTTATGGATTCCCATAAATAAACGCTAGTTTCAGAGATAGGAATGTTAGCACAAATACTGAACGAGAGGAGATTGCTGCAAAATCTCTGCACACAATGCTTAGTTCTCAGAAGTAAATCATATGTGCCATGTTGTTTCATTTAGTTTTAAAGACTTAGCTTCTATACCCTCGCTTATGCTTTCCTATATAGTAAAGGCTGGTTTTAGAGATAGGAATGTTAGCACAAAAACTGAAAGAAAGGAGATAGCTGCAAAATCTCTGCACACCGTGCTTAGTTCTCAGAAGTAAATCATATGTGCCATGTTGTTTCAATTAGGATTAAAGAGGTAGCTGTTATACCCTCGGTTATGGATTCCCATAAATAAACGCTAGTTTCAGAGATAGGAATGTTAGCACAAATACTGAACGAGAGGAGATTGCTGCAAAATCTCTGCACACAATGCTTAGTTCTCAGAAGTAAATCATATGTGCCATGTTGTTTCATTTAGGTTTGAAAAGGTTGCTGTTATTCCCTCGGTTATGGATTCCCATATAATAAACCCTAGTTTCAGAGATAGGAATGTTAGCACAAACACTGAAGGAGAGGAGATAGCTGCAAATTCTCTGCACAAAATGCTTAGTTCTCAGAAGTAAATCATATGTGCCATGTTGTTTCCTTTAGGTTTAAAGAGTTAGCTCCTATAACCCGGGTTATGCTTTCCTGTTCTCTAAAGGCTAGTTTTAGAGATATGCATATTAGCACTAAAACTGAAGGAAAGGAGATAGCTGCAAAATCTCTGCACACAAAGCTTAGTTCTCAGAAGAAAATCATATGTGCAGTGTTGGTTATTTAGTTTTAAAGAGTTAGCTGCTATACCCTCGCTTATGCTTTCCTATAAAGTAAAGGCTAGTTTTAGAGATAGGAATGTTAGCGCAAAAACTGAAGGAAAGGAGATAGCTGCAAACTCTCTGCACTCAATGCTTAGTTCTCAGAAGTAAATCATAAGTGCCATGTCGTTTCATTTAGGTTTAAAGAGTTAGCTTCTATACCCCGGGTCATGCTTTCCTGTCCTGTAAATGCTAGTTTTAGAGATATGCATATTAGCACTATAACTGAAGTTAAGGAGATAGCTGCAAAATCTCTGCACACAATGCTTAGTTCTCAGAAGTAAGTCACATGTGCCATGTTGTTTCATTTAGGTTTAAAGAGGTAGCTCTTATACCCTCGGTTATGGATTCCCATAAATAAACGCTAGTTTCAGATATAGGAATGTTGGCACAAAAACTGAAGGAGAGGAGATAGCTGCAAAATCTCTCCACACAATGCTTAGTTCTCAGAAGTAAATCATATGTGCCTTGTTGTTTCATTTTGGTTTAAAGAGTTACCTGCTATAACCTCGGTTATGCATTCATATATAGAAAATGCTAGTTTTAGAGATAAGAGTGTGAGCACAAAAACTGAAGGAGAGGAGATAGCTGCAAAATCTTTGCACACCAACCTTAGTTGTCAGAAGCAAATCATATGTACCATACTTTTTAAGGTAGGTTTAAAGAGTTAGCTACTATACCCCGGTTATGATTTCCCATAGTTTAAATGCTAGTGTTAGAGATAGCCATATTATCACAAAAAGTGAAGGAAAGGAGATAGCTGCAAAATCTCTGCACGCATTGCTTACTTCCCTAAAGTAAAGCACATGTAACATCCTCTTTCAAGTAAGTTTAAAGAGTTAACTGCTCTACCCTCGGTTATGCTTTCCTATATAGTAAATACTAGTTTTAGAGATAGGAATATTAGCACAAAAACTGAAGGAAAGGAGATCGCTGCCAAATCTCTGCAAGCAATGCTTAGTACTCAGAAGTAAGTCATATGTGCTTTGTTGTTTCATTTAGGTTTAAAGAATTACCTGCTATACCCTCGGTTATGCTTTCCTACATAGAAAAAGCTAGTTTTAGAGATAGGAATGTTAGCACATAAACTGAAGGAAAGGAGATAGCTGCAAAATCTCTGCACACCATCCTTAGTTCTCAGAAGCAAATAATGTGTACCATGCCATTTAAGGGAGGTTTAAAGAGTTAGCTGCTATACCCCGGTTATGCTTTCCTATAGGGTAAAGGCTAGTATTAGAGATAGCCATATTATCACAAAAAGTGAAGGAAAGGAGATAGCTGCAAAATCTCTGCCAACAATGCTTAGTTCTCAGAAGTAAGTCATATGTGCCATGTTGTTTCATTTAGGTTTAAAGAGGTAGCTGTTATACCCTCAGTTATGGATTCCCATAAATAAACCCTAGTTTCAGAGATAGGAATGTTAGCACAAAAACTGAAGGAAAGGAGATAGCGGCAAAATCTCTGCACACAATGCTTAGTTCTCAGAAGTAAATCATATGTACCATGCTTTTTCATGTAGGTTTAAAGAGTTAGCTGCTGTACTGCCGTTTATGCTTTCCCATAGTGTAAATGCGAGTTTTAGAGATAGGCATATTTACACAAAAACTGAAGGATAGGGGATAGCCACAAAATCTCTGCACACATTGCTTAGTTCTCAGAAATAAATAATAAGTACCATCTTCTTTCATTTAAGTTTAAAGAGTTAGCTGCTAAACACTCGGTTATGCTTTCCTATACTGGAAAGGCTAGTTTTAGACATAGGAATGTTAGCACAAGAACTGAAGGAGAGGAGATAGCTGCAAAATCTCTCCACACAATGCTTAGTTCTCAGAAGTAAATCATATGTGCCTTGTTGTTTCATTTTGGTTTAAAGAGTTACCTGCTATAACCTCGGTTATGCATTCATATATAGAAAATGCTAGTTTTAGAGATAGGAGTGTGAGCACAAAAACTGAAGGAAAGGAGATAGCTGCAAAATCCTTGCACACCAACCTTAGTTGTCAGAAGCAAATCATATGTACCATACTTTTTAAGGTAGGTTTAAAGAGTTAGCTACTATACCCCGGTTATGATTTCCCATAGTTTAAATGCCAGTTTTAGAGATAGCCATATTATCACAAAAAGTGAAGGAAAGGAGATAGCCCAAAATCTCTGCACACAATGCTCAGTTCTCAGAAGTAAATCATATGGGCCATGTACTTTCATTTAGGTTTAAAGAGGTAGCTGTTATACCCTCGGTTATGGATTCCCATATAATAAACCTAATTGCAGAGATAGGAATGTTAGCACAACAACTTAAGGAGAGGAGATAGCTGCAAAATCTCTGCACACAATGCTTAGTTCTCAGAAGGAAATCATATGTATCATGCTTTTTAACGTAGGTTTAAAGAGTTAGCTGCTGTCCCCCCGGTTATGCTTTCCCATAGTGTAAATGCTAGTTTTTGAGATAGGCATATCAGCACAAAAACTGAAGGATAGGGGATAGCCACAAAATCTCTGCACACAATGCTTAGTTCTCAGAAGTAAATCATATGTGCCATGTTGTTTCATTTAGTTTTAAAGACTTAGCTTCTATACCCTCGCTTATGCTTTCCTATATAGTAAATGCTGGTTTTAGAGATAGGAATGTTAGCACAAAAACTGAAAGAAAGGAGATAGCTGCAAAATCTCTGCACACCGTGCTTAGTTCTCAGAAGTAAATCATATGTGCCATGTTGTTTCAATTAGGATTAAAGAGGTAGCTGTTATACCCTCGGTTATGGATTCCCATAAATAAACGCTAGTTTCAGAGATAGGAATGTTAGCACAAATACTGAACGAGAGGAGATTGCTGCAAAATCTCTGCACACAATGCTTAGTTCTCAGAAGTAAATCATATGTGCCATGTTGTTTCATTTAGGTTTGAAAAGGTTGCTGTTATTCCCTCGGTTATGGATTCCCATATAATAAACCCTAGTTTCAGAGATAGAAATGTTAGCACAAACACTGAAGGAGAGGAGATAGCTGCAAATTCTCTGCACAAAATGCTTAGTTCTCAGAAGTAAATCATATGTGCCATGTTGTTTCCTTTAGGTTTAAAGAGTTAGCTCCTATAACCCGGGTTATGCTTTCCTGTTCTCTAAAGGCTAGTTTTAGAGATATGCATATTAGCACTAAAACTGAAGGAAAGGAGATAGCTGCAAAATCTCTGCACACAAAGCTTAGTTCTCAGAAGAAAATCATATGTGCAGTGTTGGTTATTTAGTTTTAAAGAGTTAGCTGCTATACCCTCGCTTATGCTTTCCTATAAAGTAAAGGCTAGTTTTAGAGATAGGAATGTTAGCGCAAAAACTGAAGGAAAGGAGATAGCTGCAAACTCTCTGCACTCAATGCTTAGTTCTCAGAAGTAAATCATAAGTGCCATGTCGTTTCATTTAGGTTTAAAGAGTTAGCTTCTATACCCCGGGTCATGCTTTCCTGTCCTGTAAATGCTAGTTTTAGAGATAGGAATGTTAGCACAAAAACTGAAAGAAAGGAGATAGCTGCAAAATCTCTGCACACCGTGCTTAGTTCTCAGAAGTAAATCATATGTGCCATGTTATTTCAATTAGGATTAAAGAGGTAGCTGTTATACCCTCGGTTATGGATTCCCATAAATAAACGCTAGTTTCAGAGATAGGAATGTTAGCACAAATACTGAACGAGAGGAGATTGCTGCAAAATCTCTGCACACAATGCTTAGTTCTCAGAAGTAAATCATATGTGCCATGTTGTTTCATTTAGGTTTGAAAAGGTTGCTGTTATTCCCTCGGTTATGGATTCCCATATAATAAACCCTAGTTTCAGAGATAGGAATGTTAGCACAAACACTGAAGGAGAGGAGATAGCTGCAAATTCTCTGCACAAAATGCTTAGTTCTCAGAAGTAAATCATATGTGCCATGTTGTTTCCTTTAGGTTTAAAGAGTTAGCTCCTATAACCCGGGTTATGCTTTCCTGTTCTCTAAAGGCTAGTTTTAGAGATATGCATATTAGCACTATAACTGAAGTTAAGGAGATAGCTGCAAAATCTCTGCACACAATGCTTAGTTCTCAGAAGTAAGTCACATGTGCCATGTTGTTTCATTTAGGTTTAAAGAGGTAGCTCTTATACCCTCGGTTATGGATTCCCATAAATAAACGCTAGTTTCAGATATAGGAATGTTGGCACAAAAACTGAAGGAGAGGAGATAGCTGCAAAATCTCTCCACACAATGCTTAGTTCTCAGAAGTAAATCATATGTGCCTTGTTGTTTCATTTTGGTTTAAAGAGTTACCTGCTATAACCTCGGTTATGCATTCATATATAGAAAATGCTAGTTTTAGAGATAAGAGTGTGAGCACAAAAACTGAAGGAGAGGAGATAGCTGCAAAATCTTTGCACACCAACCTTAGTTGTCAGAAGCAAATCATATGTACCATACTTTTTAAGGTAGGTTTAAAGAGTTAGCTACTATACCCCGGTTATGATTTCCCATAGTTTAAATGCTAGTGTTAGAGATAGCCATATTATCACAAAAAGTGAAGGAAAGGAGATAGCTGCAAAATCTCTGCACGCATTGCTTACTTCCCTAAAGTAAAGCACATGTAACATCCTCTTTCAAGTAAGTTTAAAGAGTTAACTGCTCTACCCTCGGTTATGCTTTCCTATATAGTAAATACTAGTTTTAGAGATAGGAATATTAGCACAAAAACTGAAGGAAAGGAGATCGCTGCCAAATCTCTGCAAGCAATGCTTAGTACTCAGAAGTAAGTCATATGTGCTTTGTTGTTTCATTTAGGTTTAAAGAATTACCTGCTATACCCTCGGTTATGCTTTCCTACATAGAAAAAGCTAGTTTTAGAGATAGGAATGTTAGCACATAAACTGAAGGAAAGGAGATAGCTGCAAAATCTCTGCACACCATCCTTAGTTCTCAGAAGCAAATAATGTGTACCATGCCATTTAAGGGAGGTTTAAAGAGTTAGCTGCTATACCCCGGTTATGCTTTCCTATAGGGTAAAGGCTAGTATTAGAGATAGCCATATTATCACAAAAAGTGAAGGAAAGGAGATAGCTGCAAAATCTCTGCCAACAATGCTTAGTTCTCAGAAGTAAGTCATATGTGCCATGTTGTTTCATTTAGGTTTAAAGAGGTAGCTGTTATACCCTCAGTTATGGATTCCCATAAATAAACCCTAGTTTCAGAGATAGGAATGTTAGCACAAAAACTGAAGGAAAGGAGATAGCGGCAAAATCTCTGCACACAATGCTTAGTTCTCAGAAGTAAATCATATGTACCATGCTTTTTCATGTAGGTTTAAAGAGTTAGCTGCTGTACTGCCGTTTATGCTTTCCCATAGTGTAAATGCGAGTTTTAGAGATAGGCATATTTACACAAAAACTGAAGGATAGGGGATAGCCACAAAATCTCTGCACACATTGCTTAGTTCTCAGAAATAAATAATAAGTACCATCTTCTTTCATTTAAGTTTAAAGAGTTAGCTGCTAAACACTCGGTTATGCTTTCCTATACTGTAAAGGCTAGTTTTAGACATAGGAATGTTAGCACAAGAACTGAAGGAGAGGAGATAGCTGCAAAATCTCTCCACACAATGCTTAGTTCTCAGAAGTAAATCATATGTGCCTTGTTGTTTCATTTTGGTTTAAAGAGTTACCTGCTATAACCTCGGTTATGCATTCATATATAGAAAATGCTAGTTTTAGAGATAGGAGTGTGAGCACAAAAACTGAAGGAAAGGAGATAGCTGCAAAATCCTTGCACACCAACCTTAGTTGTCAGAAGCAAATCATATGTACCATACTTTTTAAGGTAGGTTTAAAGAGTTAGCTACTATACCCCGGTTATGATTTCCCATAGTTTAAATGCCAGTTTTAGAGATAGCCATATTATCACAAAAAGTGAAGGAAAGGAGATAGCCCAAAATCTCTGCACACAATGCTCAGTTCTCAGAAGTAAATCATATGGGCCATGTACTTTCATTTAGGTTTAAAGAGGTAGCTGTTATACCCTCGGTTATGGATTCCCATATAATAAACCTAATTGCAGAGATAGGAATGTTAGCACAACAACTTAAGGAGAGGAGATAGCTGCAAAATCTCTGCACACAATGCTTAGTTCTCAGAAGGAAATCATATGTATCATGCTTTTTAACGTAGGTTTAAAGAGTTAGCTGCTGTCCCCCCGGTTATGCTTTCCCATAGTGTAAATGCTAGTTTTTGAGATAGGCATATCAGCACAAAAACTGAAGGATAGGGGATAGCCACAAAATCTCTGCACACAATGCTTAGTTCTCAGAAGTAAATCATATGTGCCATGTTGTTTCATTTAGTTTTAAAGACTTAGCTTCTATACCCTCGCTTATGCTTTCCTATATAGTAAATGCTGGTTTTAGAGATAGGAATGTTAGCACAAAAACTGAAAGAAAGGAGATAGCTGCAAAATCTCTGCACACCGTGCTTAGTTCTCAGAAGTAAATCATATGTGCCATGTTGTTTCAATTAGGATTAAAGAGGTAGCTGTTATACCCTCGGTTATGGATTCCCATAAATAAACGCTAGTTTCAGAGATAGGAATGTTAGCACAAATACTGAACGAGAGGAGATTGCTGCAAAATCTCTGCACACAATGCTTAGTTCTCAGAAGTAAATCATATGTGCCATGTTGTTTCATTTAGGTTTGAAAAGGTTGCTGTTATTCCCTCGGTTATGGATTCCCATATAATAAACCCTAGTTTCAGAGATAGGAATGTTAGCACAAACACTGAAGGAGAGGAGATAGCTGCAAATTCTCTGCACAAAATGCTTAGTTCTCAGAAGTAAATCATATGTGCCATGTTGTTTCCTTTAGGTTTAAAGAGTTAGCTCCTATAACCCGGGTTATGCTTTCCTGTTCTCTAAAGGCTAGTTTTAGAGATATGCATATTAGCACTAAAACTGAAGGAAAGGAGATAGCTGCAAAATCTCTGCACACAAAGCTTAGTTCTCAGAAGAAAATCATATGTGCAGTGTTGGTTATTTAGTTTTAAAGAGTTAGCTGCTATACCCTCGCTTATGCTTTCCTATAAAGTAAAGGCTAGTTTTAGAGATAGGAATGTTAGCGCAAAAACTGAAGGAAAGGAGATAGCTGCAAACTCTCTGCACTCAATGCTTAGTTCTCAGAAGTAAATCATAAGTGCCATGTCGTTTCATTTAGGTTTAAAGAGTTAGCTTCTATACCCCGGGTCATGCTTTCCTGTCCTGTAAATGCTAGTTTTAGAGATAGGAATGTTAGCACAAAAACTGAAAGAAAGGAGATAGCTGCAAAATCTCTGCACACCGTGCTTAGTTCTCAGAAGTAAATCATATGTGCCATGTTGTTTCAATTAGGATTAAAGAGGTAGCTGTTATACCCTCGGTTATGGATTCCCATAAATAAACGCTAGTTTCAGAGATAGGAATGTTAGCACAAATACTGAACGAGAGGAGATTGCTGCAAAATCTCTGCACACAATGCTTAGTTCTCAGAAGTAAATCATATGTGCCATGTTGTTTCATTTAGGTTTGAAAAGGTTGCTGTTATTCCCTCGGTTATGGATTCCCATATAATAAACCCTAGTTTCAGAGATAGGAATGTTAGCACAAACACTGAAGGAGAGGAGATAGCTGCAAATTCTCTGCACAAAATGCTTAGTTCTCAGAAGTAAATCATATGTGCCATGTTGTTTCCTTTAGGTTTAAAGAGTTAGCTCCTATAACCCGGGTTATGCTTTCCTGTTCTCTAAAGGCTAGTTTTAGAGATATGCATATTAGCACTATAACTGAAGTTAAGGAGATAGCTGCAAAATCTCTGCACACAATGCTTAGTTCTCAGAAGTAAGTCACATGTGCCATGTTGTTTCATTTAGGTTTAAAGAGGTAGCTCTTATACCCTCGGTTATGGATTCCCATAAATAAACGCTAGTTTCAGATATAGGAATGTTGGCACAAAAACTGAAGGAGAGGAGATAGCTGCAAAATCTCTCCACACAATGCTTAGTTCTCAGAAGTAAATCATATGTGCCTTGTTGTTTCATTTTGGTTTAAAGAGTTACCTGCTATAACCTCGGTTATGCATTCATATATAGAAAATGCTAGTTTTAGAGATAAGAGTGTGAGCACAAAAACTGAAGGAGAGGAGATAGCTGCAAAATCTTTGCACACCAACCTTAGTTGTCAGAAGCAAATCATATGTACCATACTTTTTAAGGTAGGTTTAAAGAGTTAGCTACTATACCCCGGTTATGATTTCCCATAGTTTAAATGCTAGTGTTAGAGATAGCCATATTATCACAAAAAGTGAAGGAAAGGAGATAGCTGCAAAATCTCTGCACGCATTGCTTACTTCCCTAAAGTAAAGCACATGTAACATCCTCTTTCAAGTAAGTTTAAAGAGTTAACTGCTCTACCCTCGGTTATGCTTTCCTATATAGTAAATACTAGTTTTAGAGATAGGAATATTAGCACAAAAACTGAAGGAAAGGAGATCGCTGCCAAATCTCTGCAAGCAATGCTTAGTACTCAGAAGTAAGTCATATGTGCTTTGTTGTTTCATTTAGGTTTAAAGAATTACCTGCTATACCCTCGGTTATGCTTTCCTACATAGAAAAAGCTAGTTTTAGAGATAGGAATGTTAGCACATAAACTGAAGGAAAGGAGATAGCTGCAAAATCTCTGCACACCATCCTTAGTTCTCAGAAGCAAATAATGTGTACCATGCCATTTAAGGGAGGTTTAAAGAGTTAGCTGCTATACCCCGGTTATGCTTTCCTATAGGGTAAAGGCTAGTATTAGAGATAGCCATATTATCACAAAAAGTGAAGGAAAGGAGATAGCTGCAAAATCTCTGCCAACAATGCTTAGTTCTCAGAAGTAAGTCATATGTGCCATGTTGTTTCATTTAGGTTTAAAGAGGTAGCTGTTATACCCTCAGTTATGGATTCCCATAAATAAACCCTAGTTTCAGAGATAGGAATGTTAGCACAAAAACTGAAGGAAAGGAGATAGCGGCAAAATCTCTGCACACAATGCTTAGTTCTCAGAAGTAAATCATATGTACCATGCTTTTTCATGTAGGTTTAAAGAGTTAGCTGCTGTACTGCCGTTTATGCTTTCCCATAGTGTAAATGCGAGTTTTAGAGATAGGCATATTTACACAAAAACTGAAGGATAGGGGATAGCCACAAAATCTCTGCACACATTGCTTAGTTCTCAGAAATAAATAATAAGTACCATCTTCTTTCATTTAAGTTTAAAGAGTTAGCTGCTAAACACTCGGTTATGCTTTCCTATACTGTAAAGGCTAGTTTTAGACATAGGAATGTTAGCACAAGAACTGAAGGAGAGGAGATAGCTGCAAAATCTCTCCACACAATGCTTAGTTCTCAGAAGTAAATCATATGTGCCTTGTTGTTTCATTTTGGTTTAAAGAGTTACCTGCTATAACCTCGGTTATGCATTCATATATAGAAAATGCTAGTTTTAGAGATAGGAGTGTGAGCACAAAAACTGAAGGAAAGGAGATAGCTGCAAAATCCTTGCACACCAACCTTAGTTGTCAGAAGCAAATCATATGTACCATACTTTTTAAGGTAGGTTTAAAGAGTTAGCTACTATACCCCGGTTATGATTTCCCATAGTTTAAATGCCAGTTTTAGAGATAGCCATATTATCACAAAAAGTGAAGGAAAGGAGATAGCCCAAAATCTCTGCACACAATGCTCAGTTCTCAGAAGTAAATCATATGGGCCATGTACTTTCATTTAGGTTTAAAGAGGTAGCTGTTATACCCTCGGTTATGGATTCCCATATAATAAACCTAATTGCAGAGATAGGAATGTTAGCACAACAACTTAAGGAGAGGAGATAGCTGCAAAATCTCTGCACACAATGCTTAGTTCTCAGAAGGAAATCATATGTATCATGCTTTTTAACGTAGGTTTAAAGAGTTAGCTGCTGTCCCCCCGGTTATGCTTTCCCATAGTGTAAATGCTAGTTTTTGAGATAGGCATATCAGCACAAAAACTGAAGGATAGGGGATAGCCACAAAATCTCTGCACACAATGCTTAGTTCTCAGAAGTAAATCATATGTGCCATGTTGTTTCATTTAGTTTTAAAGACTTAGCTTCTATACCCTCGCTTATGCTTTCCTATATAGTAAATGCTGGTTTTAGAGATAGGAATGTTAGCACAAAAACTGAAAGAAAGGAGATAGCTGCAAAATCTCTGCACACCGTGCTTAGTTCTCAGAAGTAAATCATATGTGCCATGTTGTTTCAATTAGGATTAAAGAGGTAGCTGTTATACCCTCGGTTATGGATTCCCATAAATAAACGCTAGTTTCAGAGATAGGAATGTTAGCACAAATACTGAACGAGAGGAGATTGCTGCAAAATCTCTGCACACAATGCTTAGTTCTCAGAAGTAAATCATATGTGCCATGTTGTTTCATTTAGGTTTGAAAAGGTTGCTGTTATTCCCTCGGTTATGGATTCCCATATAATAAACCCTAGTTTCAGAGATAGGAATGTTAGCACAAACACTGAAGGAGAGGAGATAGCTGCAAATTCTCTGCACAAAATGCTTAGTTCTCAGAAGTAAATCATATGTGCCATGTTGTTTCCTTTAGGTTTAAAGAGTTAGCTCCTATAACCCGGGTTATGCTTTCCTGTTCTCTAAAGGCTAGTTTTAGAGATATGCATATTAGCACTAAAACTGAAGGAAAGGAGATAGCTGCAAAATCTCTGCACACAAAGCTTAGTTCTCAGAAGAAAATCATATGTGCAGTGTTGGTTATTTAGTTTTAAAGAGTTAGCTGCTATACCCTCGCTTATGCTTTCCTATAAAGTAAAGGCTAGTTTTAGAGATAGGAATGTTAGCGCAAAAACTGAAGGAAAGGAGATAGCTGCAAACTCTCTGCACTCAATGCTTAGTTCTCAGAAGTAAATCATAAGTGCCATGTCGTTTCATTTAGGTTTAAAGAGTTAGCTTCTATACCCCGGGTCATGCTTTCCTGTCCTGTAAATGCTAGTTTTAGAGATAGGAATGTTAGCACAAAAACTGAAAGAAAGGAGATAGCTGCAAAATCTCTGCACACCGTGCTTAGTTCTCAGAAGTAAATCATATGTGCCATGTTGTTTCAATTAGGATTAAAGAGGTAGCTGTTATACCCTCGGTTATGGATTCCCATAAATAAACGCTAGTTTCAGAGATAGGAATGTTAGCACAAATACTGAACGAGAGGAGATTGCTGCAAAATCTCTGCACACAATGCTTAGTTCTCAGAAGTAAATCATATGTGCCATGTTGTTTCATTTAGGTTTGAAAAGGTTGCTGTTATTCCCTCGGTTATGGATTCCCATATAATAAACCCTAGTTTCAGAGATAGGAATGTTAGCACAAACACTGAAGGAGAGGAGATAGCTGCAAATTCTCTGCACAAAATGCTTAGTTCTCAGAAGTAAATCATATGTGCCATGTTGTTTCCTTTAGGTTTAAAGAGTTAGCTCCTATAACCCGGGTTATGCTTTCCTGTTCTCTAAAGGCTAGTTTTAGAGATATGCATATTAGCACTATAACTGAAGTTAAGGAGATAGCTGCAAAATCTCTGCACACAATGCTTAGTTCTCAGAAGTAAGTCACATGTGCCATGTTGTTTCATTTAGGTTTAAAGAGGTAGCTCTTATACCCTCGGTTATGGATTCCCATAAATAAACGCTAGTTTCAGATATAGGAATGTTGGCACAAAAACTGAAGGAGAGGAGATAGCTGCAAAATCTCTCCACACAATGCTTAGTTCTCAGAAGTAAATCATATGTGCCTTGTTGTTTCATTTTGGTTTAAAGAGTTACCTGCTATAACCTCGGTTATGCATTCATATATAGAAAATGCTAGTTTTAGAGATAAGAGTGTGAGCACAAAAACTGAAGGAGAGGAGATAGCTGCAAAATCTTTGCACACCAACCTTAGTTGTCAGAAGCAAATCATATGTACCATACTTTTTAAGGTAGGTTTAAAGAGTTAGCTACTATACCCCGGTTATGATTTCCCATAGTTTAAATGCTAGTGTTAGAGATAGCCATATTATCACAAAAAGTGAAGGAAAGGAGATAGCTGCAAAATCTCTGCACGCATTGCTTACTTCCCTAAAGTAAAGCACATGTAACATCCTCTTTCAAGTAAGTTTAAAGAGTTAACTGCTCTACCCTCGGTTATGCTTTCCTATATAGTAAATACTAGTTTTAGAGATAGGAATATTAGCACAAAAACTGAAGGAAAGGAGATCGCTGCCAAATCTCTGCAAGCAATGCTTAGTACTCAGAAGTAAGTCATATGTGCTTTGTTGTTTCATTTAGGTTTAAAGAATTACCTGCTATACCCTCGGTTATGCTTTCCTACATAGAAAAAGCTAGTTTTAGAGATAGGAATGTTAGCACATAAACTGAAGGAAAGGAGATAGCTGCAAAATCTCTGCACACCATCCTTAGTTCTCAGAAGCAAATAATGTGTACCATGCCATTTAAGGGAGGTTTAAAGAGTTAGCTGCTATACCCCGGTTATGCTTTCCTATAGGGTAAAGGCTAGTATTAGAGATAGCCATATTATCACAAAAAGTGAAGGAAAGGAGATAGCTGCAAAATCTCTGCCAACAATGCTTAGTTCTCAGAAGTAAGTCATATGTGCCATGTTGTTTCATTTAGGTTTAAAGAGGTAGCTGTTATACCCTCAGTTATGGATTCCCATAAATAAACCCTAGTTTCAGAGATAGGAATGTTAGCACAAAAACTGAAGGAAAGGAGATAGCGGCAAAATCTCTGCACACAATGCTTAGTTCTCAGAAGTAAATCATATGTACCATGCTTTTTCATGTAGGTTTAAAGAGTTAGCTGCTGTACTGCCGTTTATGCTTTCCCATAGTGTAAATGCGAGTTTTAGAGATAGGCATATTTACACAAAAACTGAAGGATAGGGGATAGCCACAAAATCTCTGCACACATTGCTTAGTTCTCAGAAATAAATAATAAGTACCATCTTCTTTCATTTAAGTTTAAAGAGTTAGCTGCTAAACACTCGGTTATGCTTTCCTATACTGTAAAGGCTAGTTTTAGACATAGGAATGTTAGCACAAGAACTGAAGGAGAGGAGATAGCTGCAAAATCTCTCCACACAATGCTTAGTTCTCAGAAGTAAATCATATGTGCCTTGTTGTTTCATTTTGGTTTAAAGAGTTACCTGCTATAACCTCGGTTATGCATTCATATATAGAAAATGCTAGTTTTAGAGATAGGAGTGTGAGCACAAAAACTGAAGGAAAGGAGATAGCTGCAAAATCCTTGCACACCAACCTTAGTTGTCAGAAGCAAATCATATGTACCATACTTTTTAAGGTAGGTTTAAAGAGTTAGCTACTATACCCCGGTTATGATTTCCCATAGTTTAAATGCCAGTTTTAGAGATAGCCATATTATCACAAAAAGTGAAGGAAAGGAGATAGCCCAAAATCTCTGCACACAATGCTCAGTTCTCAGAAGTAAATCATATGGGCCATGTACTTTCATTTAGGTTTAAAGAGGTAGCTGTTATACCCTCGGTTATGGATTCCCATATAATAAACCTAATTGCAGAGATAGGAATGTTAGCACAACAACTTAAGGAGAGGAGATAGCTGCAAAATCTCTGCACACAATGCTTAGTTCTCAGAAGGAAATCATATGTATCATGCTTTTTAACGTAGGTTTAAAGAGTTAGCTGCTGTCCCCCCGGTTATGCTTTCCCATAGTGTAAATGCTAGTTTTTGAGATAGGCATATCAGCACAAAAACTGAAGGATAGGGGATAGCCACAAAATCTCTGCACACAATGCTTAGTTCTCAGAAGTAAATCATATGTGCCATGTTGTTTCATTTAGTTTTAAAGACTTAGCTTCTATACCCTCGCTTATGCTTTCCTATATAGTAAATGCTGGTTTTAGAGATAGGAATGTTAGCACAAAAACTGAAAGAAAGGAGATAGCTGCAAAATCTCTGCACACCGTGCTTAGTTCTCAGAAGTAAATCATATGTGCCATGTTGTTTCAATTAGGATTAAAGAGGTAGCTGTTATACCCTCGGTTATGGATTCCCATAAATAAACGCTAGTTTCAGAGATAGGAATGTTAGCACAAATACTGAACGAGAGGAGATTGCTGCAAAATCTCTGCACACAATGCTTAGTTCTCAGAAGTAAATCATATGTGCCATGTTGTTTCATTTAGGTTTGAAAAGGTTGCTGTTATTCCCTCGGTTATGGATTCCCATATAATAAACCCTAGTTTCAGAGATAGGAATGTTAGCACAAACACTGAAGGAGAGGAGATAGCTGCAAATTCTCTGCACAAAATGCTTAGTTCTCAGAAGTAAATCATATGTGCCATGTTGTTTCCTTTAGGTTTAAAGAGTTAGTTCCTATAACCCGGGTTATGCTTTCCTGTTCTCTAAAGGCTAGTTTTAGAGATATGCATATTAGCACTAAAACTGAAGGAAAGGAGATAGCTGCAAAATCTCTGCACACAAAGCTTAGTTCTCAGAAGAAAATCATATGTGCAGTGTTGGTTATTTAGTTTTAAAGAGTTAGCTGCTATACCCTCGCTTATGGGCTTTCCTATAAAGTAAAGGCTAGTTTTAGAGATAGGAATGTTAGCGCAAAACTGAAGGAAAGGAGATAGCTGCAAACTCTCTGCACTCAATGCTTAGTTCTCAGAAGTAAATCATAAGTGCCATGTCGTTTCATTTAGGTTTAAAGAGTTAGCTTCTATACCCCGGGTCATGCTTTCCTGTCCTGTAAATGCTAGTTTTAGAGATATGCATATTAGCACTATAACTGAAGTTAAGGAGATAGCTGCAAAATCTCTGCACACAATGCTTAGTTCTCAGAAGTAAGTCACATGTGCCATGTTGTTTCATTTAGGTTTAAAGAGGTAGCTCTTATACCCTCGGTTATGGATTCCCATAAATAAACGCTAGTTTCAGATATAGGAATGTTGGCACAAAAACTGAAGGAGAGGAGATAGCTGCAAAATCTCTCCACACAATGCTTAGTTCTCAGAAGTAAATCATATGTGCCTTGTTGTTTCATTTTGGTTTAAGAGTTACCTGCTATAACCTCGGTTATGCATTCATATATAGAAAATGCTAGTTTTAGAGATAAGAGTGTGAGCACAAAAACTGAAGGAGAGGAGATAGCTGCAAATCTTTGCACACCAACCTTAGTTGTCAGAAGCAAATCATATGTACCATACTTTTTAAGGTAGGTTTAAAGAGTTAGCTACTATACCCCGGTTATGATTTCCCATAATTTAAATGCTAGTGTTAGAGATAGCCATATTATCACAAAAAGTGAAGGAAAGGAGATAGCTGCAAAATCTCTGCACGCATTGCTTACTTCCCTAAAGTAAAGCACATGTAACATCCTCTTTCAAGTAAGTTTAAAGAGTTAACTGCTCCTACCCTCGGTTATGCTTTCCTATATAGTAAATACTAGTTTTAGAGATAGGAATATTAGCACAAAAACTGAAGGAAAGGAGATCGCTGCCAAATCTCTGCAAGCAATGCTTAGTACTCAGAAGTAAGTCATATGTGCTTTGTTGTTTCATTTAGGTTTAAAGAATTACCTGCTATACCCTCGGTTATGCTTTCCTACATAGAAAAAGCTAGTTTTAGAGATAGGAATGTTAGCACATAAACTGAAGGAAAGGAGATAGCTGCAAAATCTCTGCACACCATCCTTAGTTCTCAGAAGCAAATAATGTGTACCATGCCATTTAAGGGAGGTTTAAAGAGTTAGCTGCTCTACCCCGGTTATGCTTTCCTATAGGGTAAAGGCTAGTATTAGAGATAGCCATATTATCACAAAAAGTGAAGGAAAGGAGATAGCTGCAAAATCTCTGCCAACAATGCTTAGTTCTCAGAAGTAAGTCATATGTGCCATGTTGTTTCATTTAGGTTTAAAGAGGGTAGCTGTTATACCCTCAGTTATGGATTCCCATAAATAAACCCTAGTTTCAGAGATAGGAATGTTAGCACAAAAACTGAAGGAAAGGAGATAGCGGCAAAATCTCTGCACACAATGCTTAGTTCTCAGAAGTAAATCATATGTACCATGCTTTTTCATGTAGGTTTAAAGAGTTAGCTGCTGTACTGCCGTTTATGCTTTCCCATAGTGTAAATGCGAGTTTTAGAGATAGGCATATTTACACAAAAACTGAAGGATAAGGGGATAGCCACAAAATCTCTGCACACATTGCTTTGTTCTCAGAAATAAATAATAAGTACCATCTTCTTTCATTTAAGTTTAAAGAGTTAGCTGCTAAACCACTCGGTTATGCTTCCTATACTGTAAAGGCTAGATTTTAGACATAGAATGTTAGCACAAGAACTGAAGGAGAGGAGATAGCTGCAAAATCTCTCCACACAATGCTTAGTTCTCAGAAGTAAATCATATGTGCCTTGTTGTTTCATTTTGGTTTAAAGAGTTACCTGCTATAACCCTCGGTTATGCATTCATATATAGAAAATGCTAGTTTTAGAGATAGGAGTGTGAGCACAAAAACTGAAGGAAAGGAGATAGCTGCAAAATCCTTGCCACACCAACCTTAGTTGTCAGAAGCAAATCATATGTACCATACTTTTTAAGGTAGGTTTAAAGAGTTAGCTACTATACCCCGGTTATGATTTCCCATAGGTTTAAATGCCAGTTTTAGAGATAGCCATTTTATCACAAAAAGTGAAGGAAAGGAGATAGCCCAAAATCTCTGCACACAATGCTCAGTTCTCAGAAGTAAATCATATGGGCCATGTACTTTCATTTAGGTTTAAAGAGGTAGCTGTTATACCCTCGGTTATGATTCCCATATAATAAACCTAATTGCAGAGATAGGAATGTTAGCACAACAACTTAAGGAGAGGAGATAGCTGCAAAATCTCTGCACACAATGCTTAGTTCTCAGAAGGAAATCATATGTATCATGCTTTTTAACGTAGGTTTAAAGAGTTAGCTGCTGTCCCCCCGGTTATGCTTTCCCATAGTGTAAATGCTAGTTTTTGAGATAGGCATATCAGCACAAAAACTGAAGGATAGGGGATAGCCACAAAATCTCTGCACACAATGCTTAGTTCTCAGAAGTAAATCATATGTGCCATGTTGTTTCATTTAGTTTTAAAGACTTAGCTTCTATACCCTCGCTTATGCTTTCCTATATAGTAAATGCTGGTTTTAGAGATAGGAATGTTAGCACAAAAACTGAAAGAAAGGAGATAGCTGCAAAATCTCTGCACACCGTGCTTAGTTCTCAGAAGTAAATCATATGTGCCATGTTGTTTCAATTAGGATTAAAGAGGTAGCTGTTATACCCTCGGTTATGGATTCCCATAAATAAACGCTAGTTTCAGAGATAGGAATGTTAGCACAAATACTGAACGAGAGGAGATTGCTGCAAAATCTCTGCACACAATGCTTAGTTCTCAGAAGTAAATCATATGTGCCATGTTGTTTCATTTAGGTTTGAAAAGGTTGCTGTTATTCCCTCGGTTATGGATTCCCATATAATAAACCCTAGTTTCAGAGATAGGAATGTTAGCACAAACACTGAAGGAGAGGAGATAGCTGCAAATTCTCTGCACAAATGCTTAGTTCTCAGAAGTAAATCATATTGTGCCATGTTGTTTCCTTTAGGTTTAAAGAGTTAGCTCCTATAACCCGGGTTATGCTTTCCTGTTCTCTAAAGGCTAGTTTTAGAGATATGCATATTAGCACTAAAACTGAAGGAAAGGAGATAGCTGCAAAATCTCTGCACACAAGCTTAGTTCTCAGAAGAAAATCATATGTGCAGTGTTGGTTATTTAGTTTTAAAGAGTTAGCTGCTAAACCCTCGCTTATGCTTTCCTATAAAGTAAAGGCTAGTTTTAGAGATAGGAATGTTAGCGCAAAAACTGAAGGAAAGGAGATAGCTGCAAACTCTCTGCACTCAATGCTTAGTTCTCAGAAGTAAATCATAAGTGCCATGTCGTTTCATTTAGGTTTAAAGAGTTAGCTTCTATACCCCGGGTCATGCTTTCCTGTCCTGTAAATGCTAGTTTTAGAGATAGGGAATGTTAGCACAAAAACTGAAAGAAAGGAGATAGCTGCAAAATCTCTGCACACCGTGCTTAGTTCTCAGAAGTAAATCATATGTGCCATGTTGTTTCAATTAGGATTAAAGAGGTAGCTGTTATACCCTCGGTTATGGATTCCCATAAATAAACGCTAGTTTCAGAGATAGGAATGTTAGCACAAATACTGAACGAGAGGAGATTGCTGCAAAATCTCTGCACACAATGCTTAGTTCTCAGAAGTAAATCATATGTGCCATGTTGTTTCATTTAGGTTTGAAAAGGTTGCTGTTATTCCCTCGGTTATGGATTCCATATAATAAACCCTAGTTTCAGAGATAGGAATGTTAGCACAAACACTGAGGAGAGGAGATAGCTGCAAATTCTCTGCACAAAATGCTTAGTTCTCAGAAGTAAATCATATGTGCCATGTTGTTTCCTTTAGGTTTAAGAGTTAGTTCCTATAACCCGGGTTATGCTTTCCTGTCCTGTAAATGCTAGTTTTAGAGATATGCATATTAGCACTATAACTGAAGTTAAGGAGATAGCTGCAAAATCTCTGCACACAATGCTTAGTTCTCAGAAGTAAGTCACATGTGCCATGTTGTTTCATTTAGGTTTAAAGAGGTAGCTCTTATACCCTCGGTTATGGATTCCCATAAATAAACGCTAGTTTCAGATATAGGAATGTTGGCACAAAAACTGAAGGAGAGGAGATAGCTGCAAATCTCTCCACACAATGCTTAGTTCTCAGAAGTAAATCATTATGTGCCTTGTTGTTTCATTTTGGTTTTAAAGAGTTACCTGCTATAACCTCGGTTATGCATTCATATATAGAAAATGCTAGTTTTAGAGATAAGAGTGTGAGCACAAAAACTGAAGGAGAGAGATAGCTGCAAAATCTTTGCACACCAACCTTAGTTGTCAGAAGCAAATCATATGTACCATACTTTTTAAGGTAGGTTTAAAGAGTTAGCTACTATACCCCGGTTATGATTTCCCATAGTTTAAATGCTAGTGTTAGAGATAGCCATATTATCACAAAAAGTGAAGGAAAGGAGATAGCTGCAAAATCTCTGCACGCATTGCTTACTTCCCTAAAGTAAAGCACATGTAACATCCTCTTTCAAGTAAGTTTAAAGAGTTAACTGCTCTACCTCGGTTATGCTTTCCTATATAGTAAATACTAGTTTTAGAGATAGGAATATTAGCACAAAAACTGAAGGAAAGGAGATCGCTGCCAAATCTCTGCAAGCAATGCTTAGTACTCAGAAGTAAGTCATATGTGCTTTGTTGTTTCATTTAGGTTTAAAGAATTACCTGCTATATACCCTCGGTTATGCTTTCCTACATAGAAAAAGCTAGTTTTAGAGATAGGAATGTTAGCACATAAACTGAAGGAAAGGAGATAGCTGCAAAATCTCTGCACACCATCCTTAGTTCTCAGAAGCAAATAATGTGTACCATGCCATTTTAAGGGAGGTTTAAAGAGTTAGCTGCTATACCCCGGTTATGCCTTTCCTATAGGGTAAAGGCTAGTATTAGAGATAGCCATATTATCACAAAAAGTGAAGGAAAGGAGATAGCTGCAAAATCTCTGCCAACAATGCTTAGTTCTCAGAAGTAAGTCATATGTGCCATGTTGTTTCATTTAGGTTTAAAGA
>NW_026688557.1:0-37684 GCF_030445035.2 Dasypus novemcinctus
GCCTGCCTACACATGCCTCTTCTTCTGTCACTTTGGCTGCGGCTGAGCCTGGCACTGGGTGTGTGCATGCTCAGGAGACAGGCTTCTGCATGTCTCTGGACAGGCCCCGTGCCAGCTGGGACCTGAGCCCCAGCGCAGGTGCACCACCTGCGCTCAGGTTCGTTGGACCGGCCCAGGTCAGCTGAGAGGGAGGAGAACATGGTCCTGACCGCGGAGGGAAGCAAAAGTGCCGACACCTGCCAGCGGGAGAGCCGCATCCAACAGCCCTGTGGGATCTAAGCCCCCTCTCGCTCCATCCGCTGCCTCCCTCCTCACCCCCTCCGTTCGGGGCGCCCAGACGGCGCCCGGGCTGGGGGTGGCGGAGGGGGAGGGGCAAGCGCTAGGCCACCCGCGCCGCCGTAGACCCCTCTCTGACGCCCCGCAAAGCCGGGACCAAAGCGCAGGCGCCCCGGCCCGCTGGGACGGCCACGCCCAGCGTCGCCCTGGCGCGAAGGCGCCACTCACCCCGCACCCGGCAGACTCGCCCCGACCCCGCCCCTCCTGCTTGCTCTGGAGACGGTGGCCACTGACGGGAGGTGTCCAAGCCCGGGAGTGGGAAGACAGCTGTGAAGGATTGGGCCGGGGCGGGGGTGGGGGGGGGGGGGGGAGACGTATTCTGCACTCGGGAGTTGTCCCCAGTGGCAGTGCCGGGACAGATGCGGCCAATAGGCATCCTGCCGAAACCCACCCAATGCACTTCGGGGAGCGCGTCCACTGCCAGGAAAACCTCCAGCGCTGGGGGAAGCGGGGTTCCAAAATGTATACACCGAATGCCAGCAGGAGGCCACGGGGACGCGACGGAAGGGGTCGCCGACGTGGGTGCAGCCTGCTGGGTGGGGACCGGGCTAGGAGAGAAGCTCTGCTATGCTGTCCTGGACAGTTGTTCCCTCCTGTGTGTCTGGTGAAAAGCCAAGAGACAGAAGAAGCTCCAGGAACCAGAGAGCGGCTCCGTTGCCCAAAGTCGGAGCCAAAACTTCCACCGCTAGGGGCCACTGTTGGATAGGAATAGTTCCTTCCTCACACTTGCTGGGGGCCAGAGGGCTGAGTTCTAAGGCAGGGGGAGGGGCAGGGCCCCTTAGCAGAAGGGGCTGTGGGGGAAGGGACCCCTGGGCCAGCTCTGGGGCTGCTGGGAGAGCCCCCTCTCCATGCCATAGCTCACCTGGCCCAGGCCAAGGGTCTGGGTTGGGCCAGGCTGCCAGACCCGTCTGAAGAGGGGGTTTCCTCGCCAACCAAAGTCCCCGAGGCCTCCTCAAGCGGGGGCCTACCTAGGGCCGGCCGGCCTTGCCCTGCAGGTCTCTCCCACGGCAATGGTCACAGACATGCTGTCTCCCATCGCCGTCACCTCCACCTTACGTCAGGGGAACCCCGGCCTTTCCCACCGGTGGCCTGCGGGCTTCGGCCTGGGCTCCCGGCCAGGCCTGCAGAGGCCTGGCTCCCGGAGAGGACAGGCCCAGAGTCTTCCCTCTCCCTTGCCAATGACCTCTCTTTCTCTGCCTTTCTTTTCTTGGACGAGAGGGGCCCCAGAGCACCCCGACGACTCTGAGCAATGAGCCTGCACTTTCTCCTCTCGCCCTCCTTTTTGGGACCGTACCAAGCGACGAGCGTTTCTCTCGGCTCTGGGGCCGCGGGACGCAAAACGAAACTGCTTACCTATTGGGTGGTGAGACACTTGCGTGGAAATCATTTCTGCTCACTTGAGGCAGGCACTGCGGTCAAGTGGGCTTACAGGTCCAGGGGTTCCATGGACCGGGTATATTCTAAGCGGCCACCGTGACCGTCGGAAGCGGACATATGGGTTGTTTGGGCATTGACTCGAGTCGTAACCCTCCGTTTTTGGGGGAAAACAAGGGAGAACCCATCATCTTCAGCACATTTCCCTCTGCCACAGCACGCCACGCAACCAGGTGATTTTCCTATTGATTGCCGTTCCAAGCTACCATAGCGGGCAATGCCGCAGGGATACTGTCCAGATTTCCAAACCAAAGCAGGTAGGCCTTCTCGCCGAGGCGCAGCTGCGCGGTCGATCAAGCCCCAGGCCCTGGTGCTCCTGAGGGCTGCGGGGACACCCAGGACTACGCTGCTGATGGCAGGTGGCTCCGGGCCTCAGTGCCCTGCCAGTGGGCTCTACTTGGGAATCCGTGCTCTGGCACGGGGTGGGGAGGGGGGAGTCGGTCGCAGGGGGGCCTGCCTACACATGCCTCTTCTTCTGTCACTTTGGCTGCGGCTGAGCCTGGCACTGGGTGCGTGCATGCTCAGGAGACAGGCTTCTGCATGTCTCTGGACAGGCCCCGTGCCAGCTGGGACCTGAGCCCCAGCGCAGGTGCACCACCTGCGCTCAGGTTCGTTGGACCGGCCCAGGTCAGCTGAGAGGGAGGAGAACATGGTCCTGAGCGCGGAGGGAAGCAAAAGTGCCGACACCTGCCAGCGGGAGAGCCGCATCCAACAGCCCTGTGGGATCTAAGCCCCCTCTCGCTCCATCCGCTGCCTCCCTCCTCACCCCCTCCGTTCGGGGCGCCCAGACGGCGCCCGGGCTGGGGGTGGCGGAGGGGGAGGGGCAAGCGCTAGGCCACCCGCGCCGCCGTAGACCCCTCTCTGACGCCCCGCAAAGCCGGGACCAAAGCGCAGGCGCCCCGGCCCGCTGGGACGGCCACGCCCAGCGTCGCCCTGGCGCGAAGGCGCCACTCACCCCGCACCCGGCAGACTCGCCCCGACCCCGCCCCTCCTGCTTGCTCTGGAGACGGTGGCCACTGACGGGAGGTGTCCAAGCCCGGGAGTGGGAAGACAGCTGTGAAGGATTGGGCCGGGGCGGGGGTGGGGGGGGGGGGGAGACGTATTCTGCACTCGGGAGTTGTCCCCAGTGGCAGTGCCGGGACAGATGCGGCCAATAGGCATCCTGCCGAAACCCACCCAATGCACTTCGGGGAGCGCGTCCACTGCCAGGAAAACCTCCAGCGCTGGGGGAAGCGGGGTTCCAAAATGTATACACCGAATGCCAGCAGGAGGCCACGGGGACGCGACGGAAGGGGTCGCCGACGTGGGTGCAGCCTGCTGGGTGGGGACCGGGCTAGGAGAGAAGCTCTGCTATGCTGTCCTGGACAGTTGTTCCCTCCTGTGTGTCTGGTGAAAAGCCAAGAGACAGAAGAAGCTCCAGGAACCAGAGAGCGGCTCCGTTGCCCAAAGTCGGAGCCAAAACTTCCACCGCTAGGGGCCACTGTTGGATAGGAATAGTTCCTTCCTCACACTTGCTGGGGGCCAGAGGGCTGAGTTCTAAGGCAGGGGGAGGGGCAGGGCCCCTTAGCAGAAGGGGCTGTGGGGGAAGGGACCCCTGGGCCAGCTCTGGGGCTGCTGGGAGAGCCCCCTCTCCATGCCATAGCTCACCTGGCCCAGGCCAAGGGTCTGGGTTGGGCCAGGCTGCCAGACCCGTCTGAAGAGGGGGTTTCCTCGCCAACCAAAGTCCCCGAGGCCTCCTCAAGCGGGGGCCTACCTAGGGCCGGCCGGCCTTGCCCTGCAGGTCTCTCCCACGGCAATGGTCACAGACATGCTGTCTCCCATCGCCGTCACCTCCACCTTACGTCAGGGGAACCCCGGCCTTTCCCACCGGTGGCCTGCGGGCTTCGGCCTGGGCTCCCGGCCAGGCCTGCAGAGGCCTGGCTCCCGGAGAGGACAGGCCCAGAGTCTTCCCTCTCCCTTGCCAATGACCTCTCTTTCTCTGCCTTTCTTTTCTGGGACGAGAGGGGCCCCAGAGCACCCCAACGACTCTGAGCAATGAGCCTGCCCTTTCTCCTCTCGCCCTCCTTTTTGGGACCGTACCAAGCGACGAGCGTTTCTCTCGGCTCTGGGGCCGCGGGACGCAAAACGAAACTGCTTACCTATTGGGTGGTGAGACACTTGCGTGGAAATCATTTCTGCTCACTTGAGGCAGGCACTGCGGTCAAGTGGGCTTACAGGTCCAGGGGTTCCATGGACCGGGTATATTCTAAGCGGCCACCGTGACCGTCGGAAGCGGACATATGGGTTGTTTGGGCATTGACTCGAGTCGTAACCCTCCGTTTTTGGGGGAAAACAAGGGAGAACCCATCATCTTCAGCACATTTCCCTCTGCCACAGCACGCCACGCAACCAGGTGATTTTCCTGTTGATTGCCGTTCCAAGCTACCATAGCGGGCAATGCCGCAGGGATACTGTCCAGATTTCCAAACCAAAGCAGGTAGGCCTTCTCGCCGAGGCGCAGCTGCGCGGTCGATCAAGCCCCAGGCCCTGGTGCTCCTGAGGGCTGCGGGGACACCCAGGACTACGCTGCTGATGGCAGGTGGCTCCGGGCCTCAGTGCCCTGCCAGTGGGCTCTACTTGGGAATCCGTGCTCTGGCACGGGGTGGGGAGGGGGGAGTCGGTCGCAGGGGGGCCTGCCTACACATGCCTCTTCTTCTGTCACTTTGGCTGCGGCTGAGCCTGGCACTGGGTGCGTGCATGCTCAGGAGACAGGCTTCTGCATGTCTCTGGACAGGCCCCGTGCCAGCTGGGACCTGAGCCCCAGCGCAGGTGCACCACCTGCGCTCAGGTTCGTTGGACCGGCCCAGGTCAGCTGAGAGGGAGGAGAACATGGTCCTGAGCGCGGAGGGAAGCAAAAGTGCCGACACCTGCCAGCGGGAGAGCCGCATCCAACAGCCCTGTGGGATCTAAGCCCCCTCTCGCTCCATCCGCTGCCTCCCTCCTCACCCCCTCCGTTCGGGGCGCCCAGACGGCGCCCGGGCTGGGGGTGGCGGAGGGGGAGGGGCAAGCGCTAGGCCACCCGCGCCGCCGTAGACCCCTCTCTGACGCCCCGCAAAGCCGGGACCAAAGCGCAGGCGCCCCGGCCCGCTGGGACGGCCACGCCCAGCGTCGCCCTGGCGCGAAGGCGCCACTCACCCCGCACCCGGCAGACTCGCCCCGACCCCGCCCCTCCTGCTTGCTCTGGAGACGGTGGCCACTGACGGGAGGTGTCCAAGCCCGGGAGTGGGAAGACAGCTGTGAAGGATTGGGCCGGGGCGGGGGTGGGGGGGGGGGGGAGACGTATTCTGCACTCGGGAGTTGTCCCCAGTGGCAGTGCCGGGACAGATGCGGCCAATAGGCATCCTGCCGAAACCCACCCAATGCACTTCGGGGAGCGCGTCCACTGCCAGGAAAACCTCCAGCGCTGGGGGAAGCGGGGTTCCAAAATGTATACACCGAATGCCAGCAGGAGGCCACGGGGACGCGACGGAAGGGGTCGCCGACGTGGGTGCAGCCTGCTGGGTGGGGACCGGGCTAGGAGAGAAGCTCTGCTATGCTGTCCTGGACAGTTGTTCCCTCCTGTGTGTCTGGTGAAAAGCCAAGAGACAGAAGAAGCTCCAGGAACCAGAGAGCGGCTCCGTTGCCCAAAGTCGGAGCCAAAACTTCCACCGCTAGGGGCCACTGTTGGATAGGAATAGTTCCTTCCTCACACTTGCTGGGGGCCAGAGGGCTGAGTTCTAAGGCAGGGGGAGGGGCAGGGCCCCTTAGCAGAAGGGGCTGTGGGGGAAGGGACCCCTGGGCCAGCTCTGGGGCTGCTGGGAGAGCCCCCTCTCCATGCCATAGCTCACCTGGCCCAGGCCAAGGGTCTGGGTTGGGCCAGGCTGCCAGACCCGTCTGAAGAGGGGGTTTCCTCGCCAACCAAAGTCCCCGAGGCCTCCTCAAGCGGGGGCCTACCTAGGGCCGGCCGGCCTTGCCCTGCAGGTCTCTCCCACGGCAATGGTCACAGACATGCTGTCTCCCATCGCCGTCACCTCCACCTTACGTCAGGGGAACCCCGGCCTTTCCCACCGGTGGCCTGCGGGCTTCGGCCTGGGCTCCCGGCCAGGCCTGCAGAGGCCTGGCTCCCGGAGAGGACAGGCCCAGAGTCTTCCCTCTCCCTTGCCAATGACCTCTCTTTCTCTGCCTTTCTTTTCTGGGACGAGAGGGGCCCCAGAGCACCCCAACGACTCTGAGCAATGAGCCTGCCCTTTCTCCTCTCGCCCTCCTTTTTGGGACCGTACCAAGCGACGAGCGTTTCTCTCGGCTCTGGGGCCGCGGGACGCAAAACGAAACTGCTTACCTATTGGGTGGTGAGACACTTGCGTGGAAATCATTTCTGCTCACTTGAGGCAGGCACTGCGGTCAAGTGGGCTTACAGGTCCAGGGGTTCCATGGACCGGGTATATTCTAAGCGGCCACCGTGACCGTCGGAAGCGGACATATGGGTTGTTTGGGCATTGACTCGAGTCGTAACCCTCCGTTTTTGGGGGAAAACAAGGGAGAACCCATCATCTTCAGCACATTTCCCTCTGCCACAGCACGCCACGCAACCAGGTGATTTTCCTGTTGATTGCCGTTCCAAGCTACCATAGCGGGCAATGCCGCAGGGATACTGTCCAGATTTCCAAACCAAAGCAGGTAGGCCTTCTCGCCGAGGCGCAGCTGCGCGGTCGATCAAGCCCCAGGCCCTGGTGCTCCTGAGGGCTGCGGGGACACCCAGGACTACGCTGCTGATGGCAGGTGGCTCCGGGCCTCAGTGCCCTGCCAGTGGGCTCTACTTGGGAATCCGTGCTCTGGCACGGGGTGGGGAGGGGGGAGTCGGTCGCAGGGGGGCCTGCCTACACATGCCTCTTCTTCTGTCACTTTGGCTGCGGCTGAGCCTGGCACTGGGTGCGTGCATGCTCAGGAGACAGGCTTCTGCATGTCTCTGGACAGGCCCCGTGCCAGCTGGGACCTGAGCCCCAGCGCAGGTGCACCACCTGCGCTCAGGTTCGTTGGACCGGCCCAGGTCAGCTGAGAGGGAGGAGAACATGGTCCTGACCGCGGAGGGAAGCAAAAGTGCCGACACCTGCCAGCGGGAGAGCCGCATCCAACAGCCCTGTGGGATCTAAGCCCCCTCTCGCTCCATCCGCTGCCTCCCTCCTCACCCCCTCCGTTCGGGGCGCCCAGACGGCGCCCGGGCTGGGGGTGGCGGAGGGGGAGGGGCAAGCGCTAGGCCACCCGCGCCGCCGTAGACCCCTCTCTGACGCCCCGCAAAGCCGGGACCAAAGCGCAGGCGCCCCGGCCCGCTGGGACGGCCACGCCCAGCGTCGCCCTGGCGCGAAGGCGCCACTCACCCCGCACCCGGCAGACTCGCCCCGACCCCGCCCCTCCTGCTTGCTCTGGAGACGGTGGCCACTGACGGGAGGTGTCCAAGCCCGGGAGTGGGAAGACAGCTGTGAAGGATTGGGCCGGGGCGGGGGTGGGGGGGGGGGGGGAGACGTATTCTGCACTCGGGAGTTGTCCCCAGTGGCAGTGCCGGGACAGATGCGGCCAATAGGCATCCTGCCGAAACCCACCCAATGCACTTCGGGGAGCGCGTCCACTGCCAGGAAAACCTCCAGCGCTGGGGGAAGCGGGGTTCCAAAATGTATACACCGAATGCCAGCAGGAGGCCACGGGGACGCGACGGAAGGGGTCGCCGACGTGGGTGCAGCCTGCTGGGTGGGGACCGGGCTAGGAGAGAAGCTCTGCTATGCTGTCCTGGACAGTTGTTCCCTCCTGTGTGTCTGGTGAAAAGCCAAGAGACAGAAGAAGCTCCAGGAACCAGAGAGCGGCTCCGTTGCCCAAAGTCGGAGCCAAAACTTCCACCGCTAGGGGCCACTGTTGGATAGGAATAGTTCCTTCCTCACACTTGCTGGGGGCCAGAGGGCTGAGTTCTAAGGCAGGGGGAGGGGCAGGGCCCCTTAGCAGAAGGGGCTGTGGGGGAAGGGACCCCTGGGCCAGCTCTGGGGCTGCTGGGAGAGCCCCCTCTCCATGCCATAGCTCACCTGGCCCAGGCCAAGGGTCTGGGTTGGGCCAGGCTGCCAGACCCGTCTGAAGAGGGGGTTTCCTCGCCAACCAAAGTCCCCGAGGCCTCCTCAAGCGGGGGCCTACCTAGGGCCGGCCGGCCTTGCCCTGCAGGTCTCTCCCACGGCAATGGTCACAGACATGCTGTCTCCCATCGCCGTCACCTCCACCTTACGTCAGGGGAACCCCGGCCTTTCCCACCGGTGGCCTGCGGGCTTCGGCCTGGGCTCCCGGCCAGGCCTGAAGAGGCCTGGCTCCCGGAGAGGACAGGCCCAGAGTCTTCCCTCTCCCTTGCCAATGACCTCTCTTTCTCTGCCTTTCTTTTCTTGGACGAGAGGGGCCCCAGAGCACCCCGACGACTCTGAGCAATGAGCCTGCACTTTCTCCTCTCGCCCTCCTTTTTGGGACCGTACCAAGCGACGAGCGTTTCTCTTGGCTCTGGGGCCGCGGGACGCAAAACGAAACTGCTTACCTATTGGGTGGTGAGACACTTGCGTGGAAATCATTTCTGCTCACTTGAGGCAGGCACTGCGGTCAAGTGGGCTTACAGGTCCAGGGGTTCCATGGACCGGGTATATTCTAAGCGGCCACCGTGACCGTCGGAAGCGGACATATGGGTTGTTTGGGCATTGACTCGAGTCGTAACCCTCCGTTTTTGGGGGAAAACAAGGGAGAACCCATCATCTTCAGCACATTTCCCTCTGCCACAGCACGCCACGCAACCAGGTGATTTTCCTATTGATTGCCGTTCCAAGCTACCATAGCGGGCAATGCCGCAGGGATACTGTCCAGATTTCCAAACCAAAGCAGGTAGGCCTTCTCGCCGAGGCGCAGCTGCGCGGTCGATCAAGCCCCAGGCCCTGGTGCTCCTGAGGGCTGCGGGGACACCCAGGACTACGCTGCTGATGGCAGGTGGCTCCGGGCCTCAGTGCCCTGCCAGTGGGCTCTACTTGGGAATCCGTGCTCTGGCACGGGGTGGGGAGGGGGGAGTCGGTCGCAGGGGGGCCTGCCTACACATGCCTCTTCTTCTGTCACTTTGGCTGCGGCTGAGCCTGGCACTGGGTGCGTGCATGCTCAGGAGACAGGCTTCTGCATGTCTCTGGACAGGCCCCGTGCCAGCTGGGACCTGAGCCCCAGCGCAGGTGCACCACCTGCGCTCAGGTTCGTTGGACCGGCCCAGGTCAGCTGAGAGGGAGGAGAACATGGTCCTGACCGCGGAGGGAAGCAAAAGTGCCGACACCTGCCAGCGGGAGAGCCGCATCCAACAGCCCTGTGGGATCTAAGCCCCCTCTCGCTCCATCCGCTGCCTCCCTCCTCACCCCCTCCGTTCGGGGCGCCCAGACGGCGCCCGGGCTGGGGGTGGCGGAGGGGGAGGGGCAAGCGCTAGGCCACCCGCGCCGCCGTAGACCCCTCTCTGACGCCCCGCAAAGCCGGGACCAAAGCGCAGGCGCCCCGGCCCGCTGGGACGGCCACGCCCAGCGTCGCCCTGGCGCGAAGGCGCCACTCACCCCGCACCCGGCAGACTCGCCCCGACCCCGCCCCTCCTGCTTGCTCTGGAGACGGTGGCCACTGACGGGAGGTGTCCAAGCCCGGGAGTGGGAAGACAGCTGTGAAGGATTGGGCCGGGGCGGGGGTGGGGGGGGGGGGGGGAGACGTATTCTGCACTCGGGAGTTGTCCCCAGTGGCAGTGCCGGGACAGATGCGGCCAATAGGCATCCTGCCGAAACCCACCCAATGCACTTCGGGGAGCGCGTCCACTGCCAGGAAAACCTCCAGCGCTGGGGGAAGCGGGGTTCCAAAATGTATACACCGAATGCCAGCAGGAGGCCACGGGGACGCGACGGAAGGGGTCGCCGACGTGGGTGCAGCCTGCTGGGTGGGGACCGGGCTAGGAGAGAAGCTCTGCTATGCTGTCCTGGACAGTTGTTCCCTCCTGTGTGTCTGGTGAAAAGCCAAGAGACAGAAGAAGCTCCAGGAACCAGAGAGCGGCTCCGTTGCCCAAAGTCGGAGCCAAAACTTCCACCGCTAGGGGCCACTGTTGGATAGGAATAGTTCCTTCCTCACACTTGCTGGGGGCCAGAGGGCTGAGTTCTAAGGCAGGGGGAGGGGCAGGGCCCCTTAGCAGAAGGGGCTGTGGGGGAAGGGACCCCTGGGCCAGCTCTGGGGCTGCTGGGAGAGCCCCCTCTCCATGCCATAGCTCACCTGGCCCAGGCCAAGGGTCTGGGTTGGGCCAGGCTGCCAGACCCGTCTGAAGAGGGGGTTTCCTCGCCAACCAAAGTCCCCGAGGCCTCCTCAAGCGGGGGCCTACCTAGGGCCGGCCGGCCTTGCCCTGCAGGTCTCTCCCACGGCAATGGTCACAGACATGCTGTCTCCCATCGCCGTCACCTCCACCTTACGTCAGGGGAACCCCGGCCTTTCCCACCGGTGGCCTGCGGGCTTCGGCCTGGGCTCCCGGCCAGGCCTGCAGAGGCCTGGCTCCCGGAGAGGACAGGCCCAGAGTCTTCCCTCTCCCTTGCCAATGACCTCTCTTTCTCTGCCTTTCTTTTCTGGGACGAGAGGGGCCCCAGAGCACCCCAACGACTCTGAGCAATGAGCCTGCCCTTTCTCCTCTCGCCCTCCTTTTTGGGACCGTACCAAGCGACGAGCGTTTCTCTCGGCTCTGGGGCCGCGGGACGCAAAACGAAACTGCTTACCTATTGGGTGGTGAGACACTTGCGTGGAAATCATTTCTGCTCACTTGAGGCAGGCACTGCGGTCAAGTGGGCTTACAGGTCCAGGGGTTCCATGGACCGGGTATATTCTAAGCGGCCACCGTGACCGTCGGAAGCGGACATATGGGTTGTTTGGGCATTGACTCGAGTCGTAACCCTCCGTTTTTGGGGGAAAACAAGGGAGAACCCATCATCTTCAGCACATTTCCCTCTGCCACAGCACGCCACGCAACCAGGTGATTTTCCTATTGATTGCCGTTCCAAGCTACCATAGCGGGCAATGCCGCAGGGATACTGTCCAGATTTCCAAACCAAAGCAGGTAGGCCTTCTCGCCGAGGCGCAGCTGCGCGGTCGATCAAGCCCCAGGCCCTGGTGCTCCTGAGGGCTGCGGGGACACCCAGGACTACGCTGCTGATGGCAGGTGGCTCCGGGCCTCAGTGCCCTGCCAGTGGGCTCTACTTGGGAATCCGTGCTCTGGCACGGGGTGGGGAGGGGGGAGTCGGTCGCAGGGGGGCCTGCCTACACATGCCTCTTCTTCTGTCACTTTGGCTGCGGCTGAGCCTGGCACTGGGTGCGTGCATGCTCAGGAGACAGGCTTCTGCATGTCTCTGGACAGGCCCCGTGCCAGCTGGGACCTGAGCCCCAGCGCAGGTGCACCACCTGCGCTCAGGTTCGTTGGACCGGCCCAGGTCAGCTGAGAGGGAGGAGAACATGGTCCTGACCGCGGAGGGAAGCAAAAGTGCCGACACCTGCCAGCGGGAGAGCCGCATCCAACAGCCCTGTGGGATCTAAGCCCCCTCTCGCTCCATCCGCTGCCTCCCTCCTCACCCCCTCCGTTCGGGGCGCCCAGACGGCGCCCGGGCTGGGGGTGGCGGAGGGGGAGGGGCAAGCGCTAGGCCACCCGCGCCGCCGTAGACCCCTCTCTGACGCCCCGCAAAGCCGGGACCAAAGCGCAGGCGCCCCGGCCCGCTGGGACGGCCACGCCCAGCGTCGCCCTGGCGCGAAGGCGCCACTCACCCCGCACCCGGCAGACTCGCCCCGACCCCGCCCCTCCTGCTTGCTCTGGAGACGGTGGCCACTGACGGGAGGTGTCCAAGCCCGGGAGTGGGAAGACAGCTGTGAAGGATTGGGCCGGGGCGGGGGTGGGGGGGGGGGGGGGGGAGACGTATTCTGCACTCGGGAGTTGTCCCCAGTGGCAGTGCCGGGACAGATGCGGCCAATAGGCATCCTGCCGAAACCCACCCAATGCACTTCGGGGAGCGCGTCCACTGCCAGGAAAACCTCCAGCGCTGGGGGAAGCGGGGTTCCAAAATGTATACACCGAATGCCAGCAGGAGGCCACGGGGACGCGACGGAAGGGGTCGCCGACGTGGGTGCAGCCTGCTGGGTGGGGACCGGGCTAGGAGAGAAGCTCTGCTATGCTGTCCTGGACAGTTGTTCCCTCCTGTGTGTCTGGTGAAAAGCCAAGAGACAGAAGAAGCTCCAGGAACCAGAGAGCGGCTCCGTTGCCCAAAGTCGGAGCCAAAACTTCCACCGCTAGGGGCCACTGTTGGATAGGAATAGTTCCTTCCTCACACTTGCTGGGGGCCAGAGGGCTGAGTTCTAAGGCAGGGGGAGGGGCAGGGCCCCTTAGCAGAAGGGGCTGTGGGGGAAGGGACCCCTGGGCCAGCTCTGGGGCTGCTGGGAGAGCCCCCTCTCCATGCCATAGCTCACCTGGCCCAGGCCAAGGGTCTGGGTTGGGCCAGGCTGCCAGACCCGTCTGAAGAGGGGGTTTCCTCGCCAACCAAAGTCCCCGAGGCCTCCTCAAGCGGGGGCCTACCTAGGGCCGGCCGGCCTTGCCCTGCAGGTCTCTCCCACGGCAATGGTCACAGACATGCTGTCTCCCATCGCCGTCACCTCCACCTTACGTCAGGGGAACCCCGGCCTTTCCCACCGGTGGCCTGCGGGCTTCGGCCTGGGCTCCCGGCCAGGCCTGCAGAGGCCTGGCTCCCGGAGAGGACAGGCCCAGAGTCTTCCCTCTCCCTTGCCAATGACCTCTCTTTCTCTGCCTTTCTTTTCTGGGACGAGAGGGGCCCCAGAGCACCCCAACGACTCTGAGCAATGAGCCTGCCCTTTCTCCTCTCGCCCTCCTTTTTGGGACCGTACCAAGCGACGAGCGTTTCTCTCGGCTCTGGGGCCGCGGGACGCAAAACGAAACTGCTTACCTATTGGGTGGTGAGACACTTGCGTGGAAATCATTTCTGCTCACTTGAGGCAGGCACTGCGGTCAAGTGGGCTTACAGGTCCAGGGGTTCCATGGACCGGGTATATTCTAAGCGGCCACCGTGACCGTCGGAAGCGGACATATGGGTTGTTTGGGCATTGACTCGAGTCGTAACCCTCCGTTTTTGGGGGAAAACAAGGGAGAACCCATCATCTTCAGCACATTTCCCTCTGCCACAGCACGCCACGCAACCAGGTGATTTTCCTATTGATTGCCGTTCCAAGCTACCATAGCGGGCAATGCCGCAGGGATACTGTCCAGATTTCCAAACCAAAGCAGGTAGGCCTTCTCGCCGAGGCGCAGCTGCGCGGTCGATCAAGCCCCAGGCCCTGGTGCTCCTGAGGGCTGCGGGGACACCCAGGACTACGCTGCTGATGGCAGGTGGCTCCGGGCCTCAGTGCCCTGCCAGTGGGCTCTACTTGGGAATCCGTGCTCTGGCACGGGGTGGGGAGGGGGGAGTCGGTCGCAGGGGGGCCTGCCTACACATGCCTCTTCTTCTGTCACTTTGGCTGCGGCTGAGCCTGGCACTGGGTGCGTGCATGCTCAGGAGACAGGCTTCTGCATGTCTCTGGACAGGCCCCGTGCCAGCTGGGACCTGAGCCCCAGCGCAGGTGCACCACCTGCGCTCAGGTTCGTTGGACCGGCCCAGGTCAGCTGAGAGGGAGGAGAACATGGTCCTGAGCGCGGAGGGAAGCAAAAGTGCCGACACCTGCCAGCGGGAGAGCCGCATCCAACAGCCCTGTGGGATCTAAGCCCCCTCTCGCTCCATCCGCTGCCTCCCTCCTCACCCCCTCCGTTCGGGGCGCCCAGACGGCGCCCGGGCTGGGGGTGGCGGAGGGGGAGGGGCAAGCGCTAGGCCACCCGCGCCGCCGTAGACCCCTCTCTGACGCCCCGCAAAGCCGGGACCAAAGCGCAGGCGCCCCGGCCCGCTGGGACGGCCACGCCCAGCGTCGCCCTGGCGCGAAGGCGCCACTCACCCCGCACCCGGCAGACTCGCCCCGACCCCGCCCCTCCTGCTTGCTCTGGAGACGGTGGCCACTGACGGGAGGTGTCCAAGCCCGGGAGTGGGAAGACAGCTGTGAAGGATTGGGCCGGGGCGGGGGTGGGGGTGGGGGGGGGAGACGTATTCTGCACTCGGGAGTTGTCCCCAGTGGCAGTGCCGGGACAGATGCGGCCAATAGGCATCCTGCCGAAACCCACCCAATGCACTTCGGGGAGCGCGTCCACTGCCAGGAAAACCTCCAGCGCTGGGGGAAGCGGGGTTCCAAAATGTATACACCGAATGCCAGCAGGAGGCCACGGGGACGCGACGGAAGGGGTCGCCGACGTGGGTGCAGCCTGCTGGGTGGGGACCGGGCTAGGAGAGAAGCTCTGCTATGCTGTCCTGGACAGTTGTTCCCTCCTGTGTGTCTGGTGAAAAGCCAAGAGACAGAAGAAGCTCCAGGAACCAGAGAGCGGCTCCGTTGCCCAAAGTCGGAGCCAAAACTTCCACCGCTAGGGGCCACTGTTGGATAGGAATAGTTCCTTCCTCACACTTGCTGGGGGCCAGAGGGCTGAGTTCTAAGGCAGGGGGAGGGGCAGGGCCCCTTAGCAGAAGGGGCTGTGGGGGAAGGGACCCCTGGGCCAGCTCTGGGGCTGCTGGGAGAGCCCCCTCTCCATGCCATAGCTCACCTGGCCCAGGCCAAGGGTCTGGGTTGGGCCAGGCTGCCAGACCCGTCTGAAGAGGGGGTTTCCTCGCCAACCAAAGTCCCCGAGGCCTCCTCAAGCGGGGGCCTACCTAGGGCCGGCCGGCCTTGCCCTGCAGGTCTCTCCCACGGCAATGGTCACAGACATGCTGTCTCCCATCGCCGTCACCTCCACCTTACGTCAGGGGAACCCCGGCCTTTCCCACCGGTGGCCTGCGGGCTTCGGCCTGGGCTCCCGGCCAGGCCTGCAGAGGCCTGGCTCCCGGAGAGGACAGGCCCAGAGTCTTCCCTCTCCCTTGCCAATGACCTCTCTTTCTCTGCCTTTCTTTTCTTGGACGAGAGGGGCCCCAGAGCACCCCAACGACTCTGAGCAATGAGCCTGCCCTTTCTCCTCTCGCCCTCCTTTTTGGGACCGTACCAAGCGACGAGCGTTTCTCTCGGCTCTGGGGCCGCGGGACGCAAAACGAAACTGCTTACCTATTGGGTGGTGAGACACTTGCGTGGAAATCATTTCTGCTCACTTGAGGCAGGCACTGCGGTCAAGTGGGCTTACAGGTCCAGGGGTTCCATGGACCGGGTATATTCTAAGCGGCCACCGTGACCGTCGGAAGCGGACATATGGGTTGTTTGGGCATTGACTCGAGTCGTAACCCTCCGTTTTTGGGGGAAAACAAGGGAGAACCCATCATCTTCAGCACATTTCCCTCTGCCACAGCACGCCACGCAACCAGGTGATTTTCCTATTGATTGCCGTTCCAAGCTACCATAGCGGGCAATGCCGCAGGGATACTGTCCAGATTTCCAAACCAAAGCAGGTAGGCCTTCTCGCCGAGGCGCAGCTGCGCGGTCGATCAAGCCCCAGGCCCTGGTGCTCCTGAGGGCTGCGGGGACACCCAGGACTACGCTGCTGATGGCAGGTGGCTCCGGGCCTCAGTGCCCTGCCAGTGGGCTCTACTTGGGAATCCGTGCTCTGGCACGGGGTGGGGAGGGGGGAGTCGGTCGCAGGGGGGCCTGCCTACACATGCCTCTTCTTCTGTCACTTTGGCTGCGGCTGAGCCTGGCACTGGGTGCGTGCATGCTCAGGAGACAGGCTTCTGCATGTCTCTGGACAGGCCCCGTGCCAGCTGGGACCTGAGCCCCAGCGCAGGTGCACCACCTGCGCTCAGGTTCGTTGGACCGGCCCAGGTCAGCTGAGAGGGAGGAGAACATGGTCCTGACCGCGGAGGGAAGCAAAAGTGCCGACACCTGCCAGCGGGAGAGCCGCATCCAACAGCCCTGTGGGATCTAAGCCCCCTCTCGCTCCATCCGCTGCCTCCCTCCTCACCCCCTCCGTTCGGGGCGCCCAGACGGCGCCCGGGCTGGGGGTGGCGGAGGGGGAGGGGCAAGCGCTAGGCCACCCGCGCCGCCGTAGACCCCTCTCTGACGCCCCGCAAAGCCGGGACCAAAGCGCAGGCGCCCCGGCCCGCTGGGACGGCCACGCCCAGCGTCGCCCTGGCGCGAAGGCGCCACTCACCCCGCACCCGGCAGACTCGCCCCGACCCCGCCCCTCCTGCTTGCTCTGGAGACGGTGGCCACTGACGGGAGGTGTCCAAGCCCGGGAGTGGGAAGACAGCTGTGAAGGATTGGGCCGGGGCGGGGGTGGGGGGGGGGGGGGAGACGTATTCTGCACTCGGGAGTTGTCCCCAGTGGCAGTGCCGGGACAGATGCGGCCAATAGGCATCCTGCCGAAACCCACCCAATGCACTTCGGGGAGCGCGTCCACTGCCAGGAAAACCTCCAGCGCTGGGGGAAGCGGGGTTCCAAAATGTATACACCGAATGCCAGCAGGAGGCCACGGGGACGCGACGGAAGGGGTCGCCGACGTGGGTGCAGCCTGCTGGGTGGGGACCGGGCTAGGAGAGAAGCTCTGCTATGCTGTCCTGGACAGTTGTTCCCTCCTGTGTGTCTGGTGAAAAGCCAAGAGACAGAAGAAGCTCCAGGAACCAGAGAGCGGCTCCGTTGCCCAAAGTCGGAGCCAAAACTTCCACCGCTAGGGGCCACTGTTGGATAGGAATAGTTCCTTCCTCACACTTGCTGGGGGCCAGAGGGCTGAGTTCTAAGGCAGGGGGAGGGGCAGGGCCCCTTAGCAGAAGGGGCTGTGGGGGAAGGGACCCCTGGGCCAGCTCTGGGGCTGCTGGGAGAGCCCCCTCTCCATGCCATAGCTCACCTGGCCCAGGCCAAGGGTCTGGGTTGGGCCAGGCTGCCAGACCCGTCTGAAGAGGGGGTTTCCTCGCCAACCAAAGTCCCCGAGGCCTCCTCAAGCGGGGGCCTACCTAGGGCCGGCCGGCCTTGCCCTGCAGGTCTCTCCCACGGCAATGGTCACAGACATGCTGTCTCCCATCGCCGTCACCTCCACCTTACGTCAGGGGAACCCCGGCCTTTCCCACCGGTGGCCTGCGGGCTTCGGCCTGGGCTCCCGGCCAGGCCTGCAGAGGCCTGGCTCCCGGAGAGGACAGGCCCAGAGTCTTCCCTCTCCCTTGCCAATGACCTCTCTTTCTCTGCCTTTCTTTTCTGGGACGAGAGGGGCCCCAGAGCACCCCAACGACTCTGAGCAATGAGCCTGCCCTTTCTCCTCTCGCCCTCCTTTTTGGGACCGTACTAAGCGACGAGCGTTTCTCTCGGCTCTGGGGCCGCGGGACGCAAAACGAAACTGCTTACCTATTGGGTGGTGAGACACTTGCGTGGAAATCATTTCTGCTCACTTGAGGCAGGCACTGCGGTCAAGTGGGCTTACAGGTCCAGGGGTTCCATGGACCGGGTATATTCTAAGCGGCCACCGTGACCGTCGGAAGCGGACATATGGGTTGTTTGGGCATTGACTCGAGTCGTAACCCTCCGTTTTTGGGGGAAAACAAGGGAGAACCCATCATCTTCAGCACATTTCCCTCTGCCACAGCACGCCACGCAACCAGGTGATTTTCCTATTGATTGCCGTTCCAAGCTACCATAGCGGGCAATGCCGCAGGGATACTGTCCAGATTTCCAAACCAAAGCAGGTAGGCCTTCTCGCCGAGGCGCAGCTGCGCGGTCGATCAAGCCCCAGGCCCTGGTGCTCCTGAGGGCTGCGGGGACACCCAGGACTACGCTGCTGATGGCAGGTGGCTCCGGGCCTCAGTGCCCTGCCAGTGGGCTCTACTTGGGAATCCGTGCTCTGGCACGGGGTGGGGAGGGGGGAGTCGGTCGCAGGGGGGCCTGCCTACACATGCCTCTTCTTCTGTCACTTTGGCTGCGGCTGAGCCTGGCACTGGGTGCGTGCATGCTCAGGAGACAGGCTTCTGCATGTCTCTGGACAGGCCCCGTGCCAGCTGGGACCTGAGCCCCAGCGCAGGTGCACCACCTGCGCTCAGGTTCGTTGGACCGGCCCAGGTCAGCTGAGAGGGAGGAGAACATGGTCCTGACCGCGGAGGGAAGCAAAAGTGCCGACACCTGCCAGCGGGAGAGCCGCATCCAACAGCCCTGTGGGATCTAAGCCCCCTCTCGCTCCATCCGCTGCCTCCCTCCTCACCCCCTCCGTTCGGGGCGCCCAGACGGCGCCCGGGCTGGGGGTGGCGGAGGGGGAGGGGCAAGCGCTAGGCCACCCGCGCCGCCGTAGACCCCTCTCTGACGCCCCGCAAAGCCGGGACCAAAGCGCAGGCGCCCCGGCCCGCTGGGACGGCCACGCCCAGCGTCGCCCTGGCGCGAAGGCGCCACTCACCCCGCACCCGGCAGACTCGCCCCGACCCCGCCCCTCCTGCTTGCTCTGGAGACGGTGGCCACTGACGGGAGGTGTCCAAGCCCGGGAGTGGGAAGACAGCTGTGAAGGATTGGGCCGGGGCGGGGGTGGGGGTGGGGGGGGGAGACGTATTCTGCACTCGGGAGTTGTCCCCAGTGGCAGTGCCGGGACAGATGCGGCCAATAGGCATCCTGCCGAAACCCACCCAATGCACTTCGGGGAGCGCGTCCACTGCCAGGAAAACCTCCAGCGCTGGGGGAAGCGGGGTTCCAAAATGTATACACCGAATGCCAGCAGGAGGCCACGGGGACGCGACGGAAGGGGTCGCCGACGTGGGTGCAGCCTGCTGGGTGGGGACCGGGCTAGGAGAGAAGCTCTGCTATGCTGTCCTGGACAGTTGTTCCCTCCTGTGTGTCTGGTGAAAAGCCAAGAGACAGAAGAAGCTCCAGGAACCAGAGAGCGGCTCCGTTGCCCAAAGTCGGAGCCAAAACTTCCACCGCTAGGGGCCACTGTTGGATAGGAATAGTTCCTTCCTCACACTTGCTGGGGGCCAGAGGGCTGAGTTCTAAGGCAGGGGGAGGGGCAGGGCCCCTTAGCAGAAGGGGCTGTGGGGGAAGGGACCCCTGGGCCAGCTCTGGGGCTGCTGGGAGAGCCCCCTCTCCATGCCATAGCTCACCTGGCCCAGGCCAAGGGTCTGGGTTGGGCCAGGCTGCCAGACCCGTCTGAAGAGGGGGTTTCCTCGCCAACCAAAGTCCCCGAGGCCTCCTCAAGCGGGGGCCTACCTAGGGCCGGCCGGCCTTGCCCTGCAGGTCTCTCCCACGGCAATGGTCACAGACATGCTGTCTCCCATCGCCGTCACCTCCACCTTACGTCAGGGGAACCCCGGCCTTTCCCACCGGTGGCCTGCGGGCTTCGGCCTGGGCTCCCGGCCAGGCCTGCAGAGGCCTGGCTCCCGGAGAGGACAGGCCCAGAGTCTTCCCTCTCCCTTGCCAATGACCTCTCTTTCTCTGCCTTTCTTTTCTTGGACGAGAGGGGCCCCAGAGCACCCCAACGACTCTGAGCAATGAGCCTGCCCTTTCTCCTCTCGCCCTCCTTTTTGGGACCGTACCAAGCGACGAGCGTTTCTCTCGGCTCTGGGGCCGCGGGACGCAAAACGAAACTGCTTACCTATTGGGTGGTGAGACACTTGCGTGGAAATCATTTCTGCTCACTTGAGGCAGGCACTGCGGTCAAGTGGGCTTACAGGTCCAGGGGTTCCATGGACCGGGTATATTCTAAGCGGCCACCGTGACCGTCGGAAGCGGACATATGGGTTGTTTGGGCATTGACTCGAGTCGTAACCCTCCGTTTTTGGGGGAAAACAAGGGAGAACCCATCATCTTCAGCACATTTCCCTCTGCCACAGCACGCCACGCAACCAGGTGATTTTCCTATTGATTGCCGTTCCAAGCTACCATAGCGGGCAATGCCGCAGGGATACTGTCCAGATTTCCAAACCAAAGCAGGTAGGCCTTCTCGCCGAGGCGCAGCTGCGCGGTCGATCAAGCCCCAGGCCCTGGTGCTCCTGAGGGCTGCGGGGACACCCAGGACTACGCTGCTGATGGCAGGTGGCTCCGGGCCTCAGTGCCCTGCCAGTGGGCTCTACTTGGGAATCCGTGCTCTGGCACGGGGTGGGGAGGGGGGAGTCGGTCGCAGGGGGGCCTGCCTACACATGCCTCTTCTTCTGTCACTTTGGCTGCGGCTGAGCCTGGCACTGGGTGCGTGCATGCTCAGGAGACAGGCTTCTGCATGTCTCTGGACAGGCCCCGTGCCAGCTGGGACCTGAGCCCCAGCGCAGGTGCACCACCTGCGCTCAGGTTCGTTGGACCGGCCCAGGTCAGCTGAGAGGGAGGAGAACATGGTCCTGACCGCGGAGGGAAGCAAAAGTGCCGACACCTGCCAGCGGGAGAGCCGCATCCAACAGCCCTGTGGGATCTAAGCCCCCTCTCGCTCCATCCGCTGCCTCCCTCCTCACCCCCTCCGTTCGGGGCGCCCAGACGGCGCCCGGGCTGGGGGTGGCGGAGGGGGAGGGGCAAGCGCTAGGCCACCCGCGCCGCCGTAGACCCCTCTCTGACGCCCCGCAAAGCCGGGACCAAAGCGCAGGCGCCCCGGCCCGCTGGGACGGCCACGCCCAGCGTCGCCCTGGCGCGAAGGCGCCACTCACCCCGCACCCGGCAGACTCGCCCCGACCCCGCCCCTCCTGCTTGCTCTGGAGACGGTGGCCACTGACGGGAGGTGTCCAAGCCCGGGAGTGGGAAGACAGCTGTGAAGGATTGGGCCGGGGCGGGGGTGGGGGGGGGGGGGAGACGTATTCTGCACTCGGGAGTTGTCCCCAGTGGCAGTGCCGGGACAGATGCGGCCAATAGGCATCCTGCCGAAACCCACCCAATGCACTTCGGGGAGCGCGTCCACTGCCAGGAAAACCTCCAGCGCTGGGGGAAGCGGGGTTCCAAAATGTATACACCGAATGCCAGCAGGAGGCCACGGGGACGCGACGGAAGGGGTCGCCGACGTGGGTGCAGCCTGCTGGGTGGGGACCGGGCTAGGAGAGAAGCTCTGCTATGCTGTCCTGGACAGTTGTTCCCTCCTGTGTGTCTGGTGAAAAGCCAAGAGACAGAAGAAGCTCCAGGAACCAGAGAGCGGCTCCGTTGCCCAAAGTCGGAGCCAAAACTTCCACCGCTAGGGGCCACTGTTGGATAGGAATAGTTCCTTCCTCACACTTGCTGGGGGCCAGAGGGCTGAGTTCTAAGGCAGGGGGAGGGGCAGGGCCCCTTAGCAGAAGGGGCTGTGGGGGAAGGGACCCCTGGGCCAGCTCTGGGGCTGCTGGGAGAGCCCCCTCTCCATGCCATAGCTCACCTGGCCCAGGCCAAGGGTCTGGGTTGGGCCAGGCTGCCAGACCCGTCTGAAGAGGGGGTTTCCTCGCCAACCAAAGTCCCCGAGGCCTCCTCAAGCGGGGGCCTACCTAGGGCCGGCCGGCCTTGCCCTGCAGGTCTCTCCCACGGCAATGGTCACAGACATGCTGTCTCCCATCGCCGTCACCTCCACCTTACGTCAGGGGAACCCCGGCCTTTCCCACCGGTGGCCTGCGGGCTTCGGCCTGGGCTCCCGGCCAGGCCTGCAGAGGCCTGGCTCCCGGAGAGGACAGGCCCAGAGTCTTCCCTCTCCCTTGCCAATGACCTCTCTTTCTCTGCCTTTCTTTTCTGGGACGAGAGGGGCCCCAGAGCACCCCAACGACTCTGAGCAATGAGCCTGCCCTTTCTCCTCTCGCCCTCCTTTTTGGGACCGTACTAAGCGACGAGCGTTTCTCTCGGCTCTGGGGCCGCGGGACGCAAAACGAAACTGCTTACCTATTGGGTGGTGAGACACTTGCGTGGAAATCATTTCTGCTCACTTGAGGCAGGCACTGCGGTCAAGTGGGCTTACAGGTCCAGGGGTTCCATGGACCGGGTATATTCTAAGCGGCCACCGTGACCGTCGGAAGCGGACATATGGGTTGTTTGGGCATTGACTCGAGTCGTAACCCTCCGTTTTTGGGGGAAAACAAGGGAGAACCCATCATCTTCAGCACATTTCCCTCTGCCACAGCACGCCACGCAACCAGGTGATTTTCCTATTGATTGCCGTTCCAAGCTACCATAGCGGGCAATGCCGCAGGGATACTGTCCAGATTTCCAAACCAAAGCAGGTAGGCCTTCTCGCCGAGGCGCAGCTGCGCGGTCGATCAAGCCCCAGGCCCTGGTGCTCCTGAGGGCTGCGGGGACACCCAGGACTACGCTGCTGATGGCAGGTGGCTCCGGGCCTCAGTGCCCTGCCAGTGGGCTCTACTTGGGAATCCGTGCTCTGGCACGGGGTGGGGAGGGGGGAGTCGGTCGCAGGGGGGCCTGCCTACACATGCCTCTTCTTCTGTCACTTTGGCTGCGGCTGAGCCTGGCACTGGGTGCGTGCATGCTCAGGAGACAGGCTTCTGCATGTCTCTGGACAGGCCCCGTGCCAGCTGGGACCTGAGCCCCAGCGCAGGTGCACCACCTGCGCTCAGGTTCGTTGGACCGGCCCAGGTCAGCTGAGAGGGAGGAGAACATGGTCCTGAGCGCGGAGGGAAGCAAAAGTGCCGACACCTGCCAGCGGGAGAGCCGCATCCAACAGCCCTGTGGGATCTAAGCCCCCTCTCGCTCCATCCGCTGCCTCCCTCCTCACCCCCTCCGTTCGGGGCGCCCAGACGGCGCCCGGGCTGGGGGTGGCGGAGGGGGAGGGGCAAGCGCTAGGCCACCCGCGCCGCCGTAGACCCCTCTCTGACGCCCCGCAAAGCCGGGACCAAAGCGCAGGCGCCCCGGCCCGCTGGGACGGCCACGCCCAGCGTCGCCCTGGCGCGAAGGCGCCACTCACCCCGCACCCGGCAGACTCGCCCCGACCCCGCCCCTCCTGCTTGCTCTGGAGACGGTGGCCACTGACGGGAGGTGTCCAAGCCCGGGAGTGGGAAGACAGCTGTGAAGGATTGGGCCGGGCGGGGGGGGGGGGGGGGGGGGGGAGACGTATTCTGCACTCGGGAGTTGTCCCCAGTGGCAGTGCCGGGACAGATGCGGCCAATAGGCATCCTGCCGAAACCCACCCAATGCACTTCGGGGAGCGCGTCCACTGCCAGGAAAACCTCCAGCGCTGGGGAAGCGGGGTTCCAAAATGTATACACCGAATGCCAGCAGGAGGCCACGGGGACGCGACGGAAGGGGTCGCCGACGTGGGTGCAGCCTGCTGGGTGGGGACCGGGCTAGGAGAGAAGCTCTGCTATGCTGTCCTGGACAGTTGTTCCTCCTGTGTGTCTGGTGAAAAGCCAAGAGACAGAAGAAGCTCCAGGAACCAGAGAGCGGCTCCGTTGCCCAAAGTCGGAGCCAAAACTTCCACCGCTAGGGGCCACTGTTGGATAGGAATAGTTCCTTCCTCACACTTGCTGGGGGCCAGAGGGCTGAGTTCTAAGGCAGGGGGAGGGGCAGGGCCCCTTAGCAGAAGGGGCTGTGGGGGAAGGGACCCCTGGGCCAGCTCTGGGGCTGCTGGGAGAGCCCCCTCTCCATGCCATAGCTCACCTGGCCCAGGCCAAGGGTCTGGGTTGGGCCAGGCTGCCAGACCCGTCTGAAGAGGGGGTTTCCTCGCCAACCAAAGTCCCCGAGGCCTCCTCAAGCGGGGGCCTACCTAGGGCCGGCCGGCCTTGCCCTGCAGGTCTCTCCCACGGCAATGGTCACAGACATGCTGTCTCCCATCGCCGTCACCTCCACCTTACGTCAGGGGAACCCCGGCCTTTCCCACCGGTGGCCTGCGGGCTTCGGCCTGGGCTCCCGGCCAGGCCTGCAGAGGCCTGGCTCCCGGAGAGGACAGGCCCAGAGTCTTCCCTCTCCCTTGCCAATGACCTCTCTTTCTCTGCCTTTCTTTTCTGGGACGAGAGGGGCCCCAGAGCACCCCAACGACTCTGAGCAATGAGCCTGCCCTTTCTCCTCTCGCCCTCCTTTTTGGGACCGTACCAAGCGACGAGCGTTTCTCTCGGCTCTGGGGCCGCGGGACGCAAAACGAAACTGCTTACCTATTGGGTGGTGAGACACTTGCGTGGAAATCATTTCTGCTCACTTGAGGCAGGCACTGCGGTCAAGTGGGCTTACAGGTCCAGGGGTTCCATGGACCGGGTATATTCTAAGCGGCCACCGTGACCGTCGGAAGCGGACATATGGGTTGTTTGGGCATTGACTCGAGTCGTAACCCTCCGTTTTTGGGGGAAAACAAGGGAGAACCCATCATCTTCAGCACATTTCCCTCTGCCACAGCACGCCACGCAACCAGGTGATTTTCCTATTGATTGCCGTTCCAAGCTACCATAGCGGGCAATGCCGCAGGGATACTGTCCAGATTTCCAAACCAAAGCAGGTAGGCCTTCTCGCCGAGGCGCAGCTGCGCGGTCGATCAAGCCCCAGGCCCTGGTGCTCCTGAGGGCTGCGGGGACACCCAGGACTACGCTGCTGATGGCAGGTGGCTCCGGGCCTCAGTGCCCTGCCAGTGGGCTCTACTTGGGAATCCGTGCTCTGGCACGGGGTGGGGAGGGGGGAGTCGGTCGCAGGGGGGCCTGCCTACACATGCCTCTTCTTCTGTCACTTTGGCTGCGGCTGAGCCTGGCACTGGGTGCGTGCATGCTCAGGAGACAGGCTTCTGCATGTCTCTGGACAGGCCCCGTGCCAGCTGGGACCTGAGCCCCAGCGCAGGTGCACCACCTGCGCTCAGGTTCGTTGGACCGGCCCAGGTCAGCTGAGAGGGAGGAGAACATGGTCCTGAGCGCGGAGGGAAGCAAAAGTGCCGACACCTGCCAGCGGGAGAGCCGCATCCAACAGCCCTGTGGGATCTAAGCCCCCTCTCGCTCCATCCGCTGCCTCCCTCCTCACCCCCTCCGTTCGGGGCGCCCAGACGGCGCCCGGGCTGGGGGTGGCGGAGGGGGAGGGGCAAGCGCTAGGCCACCCGCGCCGCCGTAGACCCCTCTCTGACGCCCCGCAAAGCCGGGACCAAAGCGCAGGCGCCCCGGCCCGCTGGGACGGCCACGCCCAGCGTCGCCCTGGCGCGAAGGCGCCACTCACCCCGCACCCGGCAGACTCGCCCCGACCCCGCCCCTCCTGCTTGCTCTGGAGACGGTGGCCACTGACGGGAGGTGTCCAAGCCCGGGAGTGGGAAGACAGCTGTGAAGGATTGGGCCGGGGCGGGGGGGGGGGGGGGGGGGGGAGACGTATTCTGCACTCGGGAGTTGTCCCCAGTGGCAGTGCCGGGACAGATGCGGCCAATAGGCATCCTGCCGAAACCCACCCAATGCACTTCGGGGAGCGCGTCCACTGCCAGGAAACCTCCAGCGCTGGGGGAAGCGGGGTTCCAAAATGTATACACCGAATGCCAGCAGGAGGCCACGGGGACGCGACGGAAGGGGTCGCCGACGTGGGTGCAGCCTGCTGGGTGGGGACCGGGCTAGGAGAGAAGCTCTGCTATGCTGTCCTGGACAGTTGTTCCCTCCTGTGTGTCTGGTGAAAAGCCAAGAGACAGAAGAAGCTCCAGGAACCAGAGAGCGGCTCCGTTGCCCAAAGTCGGAGCCAAAACTTCCACCGCTAGGGGCCACTGTTGGATAGGAATAGTTCCTTCCTCACACTTGCTGGGGGCCAGAGGGCTGAGTTCTAAGGCAGGGGGAGGGGCAGGGCCCCTTAGCAGAAGGGGCTGTGGGGGAAGGGACCCCTGGGCCAGCTCTGGGGCTGCTGGGAGAGCCCCCTCTCCATGCCATAGCTCACCTGGCCCAGGCCAAGGGTCTGGGTTGGGCCAGGCTGCCAGACCCGTCTGAAGAGGGGGTTTCCTCGCCAACCAAAGTCCCCGAGGCCTCCTCAAGCGGGGGCCTACCTAGGGCCGGCCGGCCTTGCCCTGCAGGTCTCTCCCACGGCAATGGTCACAGACATGCTGTCTCCCATCGCCGTCACCTCCACCTTACGTCAGGGGAACCCCGGCCTTTCCCACCGGTGGCCTGCGGGCTTCGGCCTGGGCTCCCGGCCAGGCCTGCAGAGGCCTGGCTCCCGGAGAGGACAGGCCCAGAGTCTTCCCTCTCCCTTGCCAATGACCTCTCTTTCTCTGCCTTTCTTTTCTGGGACGAGAGGGGCCCCAGAGCACCCCAACGACTCTGAGCAATGAGCCTGCCCTTTCTCCTCTCGCCCTCCTTTTTGGGACCGTACCAAGCGACGAGCGTTTCTCTCGGCTCTGGGGCCGCGGGACGCAAAACGAAACTGCTTACCTATTGGGTGGTGAGACACTTGCGTGGAAATCATTTCTGCTCACTTGAGGCAGGCACTGCGGTCAAGTGGGCTTACAGGTCCAGGGGTTCCATGGACCGGGTATATTCTAAGTGGCCACCGTGACCGTCGGAAGCGGACATATGGGTTGTTTGGGCATTGACTCGAGTCGTAACCCTCCGTTTTTGGGGAAAACAAGGGAGAACCCATCATCTTCAGCACATTTCCCTCTGCCACAGCACGCCACGCAACCAGGTGATTTTCCTATTGATTGCCGTTCCAAGCTACCATAGCGGGCAATGCCGCAGGGATACTGTCCAGATTTCCAAACCAAAGCAGGTAGGCCTTCTCGCCGAGGCGCAGCTGCGCGGTCGATCAAGCCCCAGGCCCTGGTGCTCCTGAGGGCTGCGGGGACACCCAGGACTACGCTGCTGATGGCAGGTGGCTCCGGGCCTCAGTGCCCTGCCAGTGGGCTCTACTTGGGAATCCGTGCTCTGGCACGGGGTGGGGAGGGGGGAGTCGGTCGCAGGGGGGCCTGCCTACACATGCCTCTTCTTCTGTCACTTTGGCTGCGGCTGAGCCTGGCACTGGGTGCGTGCATGCTCAGGAGACAGGCTTCTGCATGTCTCTGGACAGGCCCCGTGCCAGCTGGGACCTGAGCCCCAGCGCAGGTGCACCACCTGCGCTCAGGTTCGTTGGACCGGCCCAGGTCAGCTGAGAGGGAGGAGAACATGGTCCTGACCGCGGAGGGAAGCAAAAGTGCCGACACCTGCCAGCGGGAGAGCCGCATCCAACAGCCCTGTGGGATCTAAGCCCCCTCTCGCTCCATCCGCTGCCTCCCTCCTCACCCCCTCCGTTCGGGGCGCCCAGACGGCGCCCGGGCTGGGGGTGGCGGAGGGGGAGGGGCAAGCGCTAGGCCACCCGCGCCGCCGTAGACCCCTCTCTGACGCCCCGCAAAGCCGGGACCAAAGCGCAGGCGCCCCGGCCCGCTGGGACGGCCACGCCCAGCGTCGCCCTGGCGCGAAGGCGCCACTCACCCCGCACCCGGCAGACTCGCCCCGACCCCGCCCCTCCTGCTTGCTCTGGAGACGGTGGCCACTGACGGGAGGTGTCCAAGCCCGGGAGTGGGAAGACAGCTGTGAAGGATTGGGCCGGGGGGAGGGGGGGGGGGAGACGTATTCTGCACTCGGGAGTTGTCCCCAGTGGCAGTGCCGGGACAGATGCGGCCAATAGGCATCCTGCCGAAACCCACCCAATGCACTTCGGGGAGCGCGTCCACTGCCAGGAAAACCTCCAGCGCTGGGGGAAGCGGGGTTCCAAAATGTATACACCGAATGCCAGCAGGAGGCCACGGGGACGCGACGGAAGGGGTCGCCGACGTGGGTGCAGCCTGCTGGGTGGGGACCGGGCTAGGAGAGAAGCTCTCCTATGCTGTCCTGGACAGTTGTTCCCTCCTGTGTGTCTGGTGAAAAGCCAAGAGACAGAAGAAGCTCCAGGAACCAGAGAGCGGCTCCGTTGCCCAAAGTCGGAGCCAAAACTTCCACCGCTAGGGGCCACTGTTGGATAGGAATAGTTCCTTCCTCACACTTGCTGGGGGCCAGAGGGCTGAGTTCTAAGGCAGGGGGAGGGGCAGGGCCCCTTAGCAGAAGGGGCTGTGGGGGAAGGGACCCCTGGGCCAGCTCTGGGGCTGCTGGGAGAGCCCCCTCTCCATGCCATAGCTCACCTGGCCCAGGCCAAGGGTCTGGGTTGGGCCAGGCTGCCAGACCCGTCTGAAGAGGGGGTTTCCTCGCCAACCAAAGTCCCCGAGGCCTCCTCAAGCGGGGGCCTACCTAGGGCCGGCCGGCCTTGCCCTGCAGGTCTCTCCCACGGCAATGGTCACAGACATGCTGTCTCCCATCGCCGTCACCTCCACCTTACGTCAGGGGAACCCCGGCCTTTCCCACCGGTGGCCTGCGGGCTTCGGCCTGGGCTCCCGGCCAGGCCTGCAGAGGCCTGGCTCCCGGAGAGGACAGGCCCAGAGTCTTCCCTCTCCCTTGCCAATGACCTCTCTTTCTCTGCCTTTCTTTTCTGGGACGAGAGGGGCCCCAGAGCACCCCAACGACTCTGAGCAATGAGCCTGCCCTTTCTCCTCTCGCCCTCCTTTTTGGGACCGTACCAAGCGACGAGCGTTTCTCTCGGCTCTGGGGCCGCGGGACGCAAAACGAAACTGCTTACCTATTGGGTGGTGAGACACTTGCGTGGAAATCATTTCTGCTCACTTGAGGCAGGCACTGCGGTCAAGTGGGCTTACAGGTCCAGGGGTTCCATGGACCGGGTATATTCTAAGCGGCCACCGTGACCGTCGGAAGCGGACATATGGGTTGTTTGGGCATTGACTCGAGTCGTAACCCTCCGTTTTTGGGGGAAAACAAGGGAGAACCCATCATCTTCAGCACATTTCCCTCTGCCACAGCACGCCACGCAACCAGGTGATTTTCCTATTGATTGCCGTTCCAAGCTACCATAGCGGGCAATGCCGCAGGGATACTGTCCAGATTTCCAAACCAAAGCAGGTAGGCCTTCTCGCCGAGGCGCAGCTGCGCGGTCGATCAAGCCCCAGGCCCTGGTGCTCCTGAGGGCTGCGGGGACACCCAGGACTACGCTGCTGATGGCAGGTGGCTCCGGGCCTCAGTGCCCTGCCAGTGGGCTCTACTTGGGAATCCGTGCTCTGGCACGGGGTGGGGAGGGGGGAGTCGGTCGCAGGGGGGCCTGCCTACACATGCCTCTTCTTCTGTCACTTTGGCTGCGGCTGAGCCTGGCACTGGGTGCGTGCATGCTCAGGAGACAGGCTTCTGCATGTCTCTGGACAGGCCCCGTGCCAGCTGGGACCTGAGCCCCAGCGCAGGTGCACCACCTGCGCTCAGGTTCGTTGGACCGGCCCAGGTCAGCTGAGAGGGAGGAGAACATGGTCCTGAGCGCGGAGGGAAGCAAAAGTGCCGACACCTGCCAGCGGGAGAGCCGCATCCAACAGCCCTGTGGGATCTAAGCCCCCTCTCGCTCCATCCGCTGCCTCCCTCCTCACCCCCTCCGTTCGGGGCGCCCAGACGGCGCCCGGGCTGGGGGTGGCGGAGGGGGAGGGGCAAGCGCTAGGCCACCCGCGCCGCCGTAGACCCCTCTCTGACGCCCCGCAAAGCCGGGACCAAAGCGCAGGCGCCCCGGCCCGCTGGGACGGCCACGCCCAGCGTCGCCCTGGCGCGAAGGCGCCACTCACCCCGCACCCGGCAGACTCGCCCCGACCCCGCCCCTCCTGCTTGCTCTGGAGACGGTGGCCACTGACGGGAGGTGTCCAAGCCCGGGAGTGGGAAGACAGCTGTGAAGGATTGGGCCGGGGCGGGGGGGGGGGGGGGGGGAGACGTATTCTGCACTCGGGAGTTGTCCCCAGTGGCAGTGCCGGGACAGATGCGGCCAATAGGCATCCTGCCGAAACCCACCCAATGCACTTCGGGGAGCGCGTCCACTGCCAGGAAAACTCCAGCGCTGGGGGAAGCGGGGTTCCAAAATGTATACACCGAATGCCAGCAGGAGGCCACGGGGACGCGACGGAAGGGGTCGCCGACGTGGGTGCAGCCTGCTGGGTGGGGACCGGGCTAGGAGAGAAGCTCTGCTATGCTGTCCTGGACAGTTGTTCCCTCCTGTGTGTCTGGTGAAAAGCCAAGAGACAGAAGAAGCTCCAGGAACCAGAGAGCGGCTCCGTTGCCCAAAGTCGGAGCCAAAACTTCCACCGCTAGGGGCCACTGTTGGATAGGAATAGTTCCTTCCTCACACTTGCTGGGGGCCAGAGGGCTGAGTTCTAAGGCAGGGGGAGGGGCAGGGCCCCTTAGCAGAAGGGGCTGTGGGGGAAGGACCCCTGGGCCAGCTCTGGGGCTGCTGGGAGAGCCCCCTCTCCATGCCATAGCTCACCTGGCCCAGGCCAAGGGTCTGGGTTGGGCCAGGCTGCCAGACCCGTCTGAAGAGGGGGTTTCCTCGCCAACCAAAGTCCCCGAGGCCTCCTCAAGCGGGGGCCTACCTAGGGCCGGCCGGCCTTGCCCTGCAGGTCTCTCCCACGGCAATGGTCACAGACATGCTGTCTCCCATCGCCGTCACCTCCACCTTACGTCAGGGGAACCCCGGCCTTTCCCACCGGTGGCCTGCGGGCTTCGGCCTGGGCTCCCGGCCAGGCCTGCAGAGGCCTGGCTCCCGGAGAGGACAGGCCCAGAGTCTTCCCTCTCCCTTGCCAATGACCTCTCTTTCTCTGCCTTTCTTTTCTTGGACGAGAGGGGCCCCAGAGCACCCCGACGACTCTGAGCAATGAGCCTGCCCTTTCTCCTCTCGCCCTCCTTTTTGGGACCGTACCAAGCGACGAGCGTTTCTCTCGGCTCTGGGGCCGCGGGACGCAAAACGAAACTGCTTACCTATTGGGTGGTGAGACACTTGCGTGGAAATCATTTCTGCTCACTTGAGGCAGGCACTGCGGTCAAGTGGGCTTACAGGTCCAGGGGTTCCATGGACCGGGTATATTCTAAGCGGCCACCGTGACCGTCGGAAGCGGACATATGGGTTGTTTGGGCATTGACTCGAGTCGTAACCCTCCGTTTTTGGGGGAAAACAAGGGAGAACCCATCATCTTCAGCACATTTCCCTCTGCCACAGCACGCCACGCAACCAGGTGATTTTCCTATTGATTGCCGTTCCAAGCTACCATAGCGGGCAATGCCGCAGGGATACTGTCCAGATTTCCAAACCAAAGCAGGTAGGCCTTCTCGCCGAGGCGCAGCTGCGCGGTCGATCAAGCCCCAGGCCCTGGTGCTCCTGAGGGCTGCGGGGACACCCAGGACTACGCTGCTGATGGCAGGTGGCTCCGGGCCTCAGTGCCCTGCCAGTGGGCTCTACTTGGGAATCCGTGCTCTGGCACGGGGTGGGGAGGGGGGAGTCGGTCGCAGGGGGGCCTGCCTACACATGCCTCTTCTTCTGTCACTTTGGCTGCGGCTGAGCCTGGCACTGGGTGCGTGCATGCTCAGGAGACAGGCTTCTGCATGTCTCTGGACAGGCCCCGTGCCAGCTGGGACCTGAGCCCCAGCGCAGGTGCACCACCTGCGCTCAGGTTCGTTGGACCGGCCCAGGTCAGCTGAGAGGGAGGAGAACATGGTCCTGACCGCGGAGGGAAGCAAAAGTGCCGACACCTGCCAGCGGGAGAGCCGCATCCAACAGCCCTGTGGGATCTAAGCCCCCTCTCGCTCCATCCGCTGCCTCCCTCCTCACCCCCTCCGTTCGGGGCGCCCAGACGGCGCCCGGGCTGGGGGTGGCGGAGGGGGAGGGGCAAGCGCTAGGCCACCCGCGCCGCCGTAGACCCCTCTCTGACGCCCCGCAAAGCCGGGACCAAAGCGCAGGCGCCCCGGCCCGCTGGGACGGCCACGCCCAGCGTCGCCCTGGCGCGAAGGCGCCACTCACCCCGCACCCGGCAGACTCGCCCCGACCCCGCCCCTCCTGCTTGCTCTGGAGACGGTGGCCACTGACGGGAGGTGTCCAAGCCCGGGAGTGGGAAGACAGCTGTGAAGGATTGGGCCGGGGCGGGGGTGGGGGGGGGGGGGAGACGTATTCTGCACTCGGGAGTTGTCCCCAGTGGCAGTGCCGGGACAGATGCGGCCAATAGGCATCCTGCCGAAACCCACCCAATGCACTTCGGGGAGCGCGTCCACTGCCAGGAAAACCTCCAGCGCTGGGGGAAGCGGGGTTCCAAAATGTATACACCGAATGCCAGCAGGAGGCCACGGGGACGCGACGGAAGGGGTCGCCGACGTGGGTGCAGCCTGCTGGGTGGGGACCGGGCTAGGAGAGAAGCTCTGCTATGCTGTCCTGGACAGTTGTTCCCTCCTGTGTGTCTGGTGAAAAGCCAAGAGACAGAAGAAGCTCCAGGAACCAGAGAGCGGCTCCGTTGCCCAAAGTCGGAGCCAAAACTTCCACCGCTAGGGGCCACTGTTGGATAGGAATAGTTCCTTCCTCACACTTGCTGGGGGCCAGAGGGCTGAGTTCTAAGGCAGGGGGAGGGGCAGGGCCCCTTAGCAGAAGGGGCTGTGGGGAAGGGACCCCTGGGCCAGCTCTGGGGCTGCTGGGAGAGCCCCCTCTCCATGCCATAGCTCACCTGGCCCAGGCCAAGGGTCTGGGTTGGGCCAGGCTGCCAGACCCGTCTGAAGAGGGGGTTTCCTCGCCAACCAAAGTCCCCGAGGCCTCCTCAAGCGGGGGCCTACCTAGGGCCGGCCGGCCTTGCCCTGCAGGTCTCTCCCACGGCAATGGTCACAGACATGCTGTCTCCCATCGCCGTCACCTCCACCTTACGTCAGGGGAACCCCGGCCTTTCCCACCGGTGGCCTGCGGGCTTCGGCCTGGGCTCCCGGCCAGGCCTGCAGAGGCCTGGCTCCCGGAGAGGACAGGCCCAGAGTCTTCCCTCTCCCTTGCCAATGACCTCTCTTTCTCTGCCTTTCTTTTCTGGGACGAGAGGGGCCCCAGAGCACCCCAACGACTCTGAGCAATGAGCCTGCCCTTTCTCCTCTCGCCCTCCTTTTTGGGACCGTACTAAGCGACGAGCGTTTCTCTCGGCTCTGGGGCCGCGGGACGCAAAACGAAACTGCTTACCTATTGGGTGGTGAGACACTTGCGTGGAAATCATTTCTGCTCACTTGAGGCAGGCACTGCGGTCAAGTGGGCTTACAGGTCCAGGGGTTCCATGGACCGGGTATATTCTAAGCGGCCACCGTGACCGTCGGAAGCGGACATATGGGTTGTTTGGGCATTGACTCGAGTCGTAACCCTCCGTTTTTGGGGGAAAACAAGGGAGAACCCATCATCTTCAGCACATTTCCCTCTGCCACAGCACGCCACGCAACCAGGTGATTTTCCTATTGATTGCCGTTCCAAGCTACCATAGCGGGCAATGCCGCAGGGATACTGTCCAGATTTCCAAACCAAAGCAGGTAGGCCTTCTCGCCGAGGCGCAGCTGCGCGGTCGATCAAGCCCCAGGCCCTGGTGCTCCTGAGGGCTGCGGGGACACCCAGGACTACGCTGCTGATGGCAGGTGGCTCCGGGCCTCAGTGCCCTGCCAGTGGGCTCTACTTGGGAATCCGTGCTCTGGCACGGGGTGGGGAGGGGGGAGTCGGTCGCAGGGGGGCCTGCCTACACATGCCTCTTCTTCTGTCACTTTGGCTGCGGCTGAGCCTGGCACTGGGTGCGTGCATGCTCAGGAGACAGGCTTCTGCATGTCTCTGGACAGGCCCCGTGCCAGCTGGGACCTGAGCCCCAGCGCAGGTGCACCACCTGCGCTCAGGTTCGTTGGACCGGCCCAGGTCAGCTGAGAGGGAGGAGAACATGGTCCTGACCGCGGAGGGAAGCAAAAGTGCCGACACCTGCCAGCGGGAGAGCCGCATCCAACAGCCCTGTGGGATCTAAGCCCCCTCTCGCTCCATCCGCTGCCTCCCTCCTCACCCCCTCCGTTCGGGGCGCCCAGACGGCGCCCGGGCTGGGGGTGGCGGAGGGGGAGGGGCAAGCGCTAGGCCACCCGCGCCGCCGTAGACCCCTCTCTGACGCCCCGCAAAGCCGGGACCAAAGCGCAGGCGCCCCGGCCCGCTGGGACGGCCACGCCCAGCGTCGCCCTGGCGCGAAGGCGCCACTCACCCCGCACCCGGCAGACTCGCCCCGACCCCGCCCCTCCTGCTTGCTCTGGAGACGGTGGCCACTGACGGGAGGTGTCCAAGCCCGGGAGTGGGAAGACAGCTGTGAAGGATTGGGCCGGGGCGGGGGGGGGGGGGGGGGGGAGACGTATTCTGCACTCGGGAGTTGTCCCCAGTGGCAGTGCCGGGACAGATGCGGCCAATAGGCATCCTGCCGAAACCCACCCAATGCACTTCGGGGAGCGCGTCCACTGCCAGGAAAACCTCCAGCGCTGGGGGAAGCGGGGTTCCAAAATGTATACACCGAATGCCAGCAGGAGGCCACGGGGACGCGACGGAAGGGGTCGCCGACGTGGGTGCAGCCTGCTGGGTGGGGACCGGGCTAGGAGAGAAGCTCTGCTATGCTGTCCTGGACAGTTGTTCCCTCCTGTGTGTCTGGTGAAAAGCCAAGAGACAGAAGAAGCTCCAGGAACCAGAGAGCGGCTCCGTTGCCAAAGTCGGAGCCAAAACTTCCACCGCTAGGGGCCACTGTTGGATAGGAATAGTTCCTTCCTCACACTTGCTGGGGGCCAGAGGGCTGAGTTCTAAGGCAGGGGGAGGGGCAGGGCCCCTTAGCAGAAGGGGCTGTGGGGGAAGGGACCCCTGGGCCAGCTCTGGGGCTGCTGGGAGAGCCCCCTCTCCATGCCATAGCTCACCTGGCCCAGGCCAAGGGTCTGGGTTGGGCCAGGCTGCCAGACCCGTCTGAAGAGGGGGTTTCCTCGCCAACCAAAGTCCCCGAGGCCTCCTCAAGCGGGGGCCTACCTAGGGCCGGCCGGCCTTGCCCTGCAGGTCTCTCCCACGGCAATGGTCACAGACATGCTGTCTCCCATCGCCGTCACCTCCACCTTACGTCAGGGGAACCCCGGCCTTTCCCACCGGTGGCCTGCGGGCTTCGGCCTGGGCTCCCGGCCAGGCCTGCAGAGGCCTGGCTCCCGGAGAGGACAGGCCCAGAGTCTTCCCTCTCCCTTGCCAATGACCTCTCTTTCTCTGCCTTTCTTTTCTGGGACGAGAGGGGCCCCAGAGCACCCAACGACTCTGAGCAATGAGCCTGCCCTTTCTCCTCTCGCCCTCCTTTTTGGGACCGTACCAAGCGACGAGCGTTTCTCTCGGCTCTGGGGCCGCGGGACGCAAAACGAAACTGCTTACCTATTGGGTGGTGAGACACTTGCGTGGAAATCATTTCTGCTCACTTGAGGCAGGCACTGCGGTCAAGTGGGCTTACAGGTCCAGGGGTTCCATGGACCGGGTATATTCTAAGCGGCCACCGTGACCGTCGGAAGCGGACATATGGGTTGTTTGGGCATTGACTCGAGTCGTAACCCTCCGTTTTTGGGGGAAAACAAGGGAGAACCCATCATCTTCAGCACATTTCCCTCTGCCACAGCACGCCACGCAACCAGGTGATTTTCCTATTGATTGCCGTTCCAAGCTACCATAGCGGGCAATGCCGCAGGGATACTGTCCAGATTTCCAAACCAAAGCAGGTAGGCCTTCTCGCCGAGGCGCAGCTGCGCGGTCGATCAAGCCCCAGGCCCTGGTGCTCCTGAGGGCTGCGGGGACACCCAGGACTACGCTGCTGATGGCAGGTGGCTCCGGGCCTCAGTGCCCTGCCAGTGGGCTCTACTTGGGAATCCGTGCTCTGGCACGGGGTGGGGAGGGGGGAGTCGGTCGCAGGGGGGCCTGCCTACACATGCCTCTTCTTCTGTCACTTTGGCTGCGGCTGAGCCTGGCACTGGGTGCGTGCATGCTCAGGAGACAGGCTTCTGCATGTCTCTGGACAGGCCCCGTGCCAGCTGGGACCTGAGCCCCAGCGCAGGTGCACCACCTGCGCTCAGGTTCGTTGGACCGGCCCAGGTCAGCTGAGAGGGAGGAGAACATGGTCCTGACCGCGGAGGGAAGCAAAAGTGCCGACACCTGCCAGCGGGAGAGCCGCATCCAACAGCCCTGTGGGATCTAAGCCCCCTCTCGCTCCATCCGCTGCCTCCCTCCTCACCCCCTCCGTTCGGGGCGCCCAGACGGCGCCCGGGCTGGGGGTGGCGGAGGGGGAGGGGCAAGCGCTAGGCCACCCGCGCCGCCGTAGACCCCTCTCTGACGCCCCGCAAAGCCGGGACCAAAGCGCAGGCGCCCCGGCCCGCTGGGACGGCCACGCCCAGCGTCGCCCTGGCGCGAAGGCGCCACTCACCCCGCACCCGGCAGACTCGCCCCGACCCCGCCCCTCCTGCTTGCTCTGGAGACGGTGGCCACTGACGGGAGGTGTCCAAGCCCGGGAGTGGGAAGACAGCTGTGAAGGATTGGGCCGGGGCGGGGGAGGGGGGGGGGGGGGGAGACGTATTCTGCACTCGGGAGTTGTCCCCAGTGGCAGTGCCGGGACAGATGCGGCCAATAGGCATCCTGCCGAAACCCACCCAATGCACTTCGGGGAGCGCGTCCACTGCCAGGAAAACCTCCAGCGCTGGGGGAAGCGGGGTTCCAAAATGTATACACCGAATGCCAGCAGGAGGCCACGGGGACGCGACGGAAGGGGTCGCCGACGTGGGTGCAGCCTGCTGGGTGGGGACCGGGCTAGGAGAGAAGCTCTCCTATGCTGTCCTGGACAGTTGTTCCCTCCTGTGTGTCTGGTGAAAAGCCAAGAGACAGAAGAAGCTCCAGGAACCAGAGAGCGGCTCCGTTGCCCAAAGTCGGAGCCAAAACTTCCACCGCTAGGGGCCACTGTTGGATAGGAATAGTTCCTTCCTCACACTTGCTGGGGGCCAGAGGGCTGAGTTCTAAGGCAGGGGGAGGGGCAGGGCCCCTTAGCAGAAGGGGCTGTGGGGGAAGGGACCCCTGGGCCAGCTCTGGGCTGCTGGGAGAGCCCCCTCTCCATGCCATAGCTCACCTGGCCCAGGCCAAGGGTCTGGGTTGGGCCAGGCTGCCAGACCCGTCTGAAGAGGGGGTTTCCTCGCCAACCAAAGTCCCCGAGGCCTCCTCAAGCGGGGGCCTACCTAGGGCCGGCCGGCCTTGCCCTGCAGGTCTCTCCCACGGCAATGGTCACAGACATGCTGTCTCCATCGCCGTCACCTCCACCTTACGTCAGGGGAACCCCGGCCTTTCCCACCGGTGGCCTGCGGGCTTCGGCCTGGGCTCCCGGCCAGGCCTGCAGAGGCCTGGCTCCCGGAGAGGACAGGCCCAGAGTCTTCCCTCTCCTTGCCAATGACCTCTCTTTCTCTGCCTTTCTTTCTGGACGAGAGGGGCCCCAGAGCACCCCGACGACTCTGAGCAATGAGCCTGCCCTTTCTCCTCTCGCCCTCCTTTTTGGGACCGTACCAAGCGACGAGCGTTTCTCTCGGCTCTGGGGCCGCGGGACGCAAAACGAAACTGCTTACCTATTGGGTGGTGAGACACTTGCGTGGAAATCATTTCTGCTCACTTGAGGCAGGCACTGCGGTCAAGTGGGCTTACAGGTCCAGGGGTTCCATGGACCGGGTATATTCTAAGCGGCCACCGTGACCGTCGGAAGCGGACATATGGGTTGTTTGGGCATTGACTCGAGTCGTAACCCTCCGTTTTTGGGGGAAAACAAGGGAGAACCCATCATCTTCAGCACATTTCCCTCTGCCACAGCACGCCACGCAACCAGGTGATTTTCCTATTGATTGCCGTTCCAAGCTACCATAGCGGGCAATGCCGCAGGGATACTGTCCAGATTTCCAAACCAAAGCAGGTAGGCCTTCTCGCCGAGGCGCAGCTGCGCGGTCGATCAAGCCCCAGGCCCTGGTGCTCCTGAGGGCTGCGGGGACACCCAGGACTACGCTGCTGATGGCAGGTGGCTCCGGGCCTCAGTGCCCTGCCAGTGGGCTCTACTTGGGAATCCGTGCTA
>NW_026688558.1:0-37641 GCF_030445035.2 Dasypus novemcinctus
CTTAAACCGGAGCCCTGGGAAGTCAGCATGCGAGGAAAGAGAAGCCAGCCCCAGGAAGAAAGGAATCTTGAACCCAGAGAGAAGCAAGACTCTGGAAGAGAGAAATCCAGGAAGCCTGAACTCTCACAGCCATCGACAGCCATCTTGCTCCAACAAGTGAAAATAAACTTTGGTGAGGGAAGTAACTTATGCTTTATGGCCTGGTATCTGTAGGCTCCTACCCCAAATAAACACCCTTTATAAAAACCAACCAATTTCTGTATTTTGCATCAGTTCCCCTTTTGCTGACTAATACAAGAAATTTTTGGCAAAAATAAATAAAAAAATAAAGGCTTTAGGTCATCTCTGTCTTAATTGGTGGGTTTAATCCATTTAACTTTAAAGGGATTAATAATAGGGAATCACTTATTTCTGCCATTTCCTATGACTTTCTACAAGTCATATCTATTTTATTACTAAATTTGTGCAACACTACTTGATTGAGTTTAACTGATTTTTAATATACCATTTTAATTCACTCCTCATTCCTATTTCTTCATATGTTTAGTTATTTTTTTAGTGGTTACTCTGGTGATAATAATTTTATCTTAAGTTTATAACAGTGTAGTTTAAGGTGATACCCACTTTGCTTCATAGAATAAAAATAATTGCTGCTATAAAACTCCTTACTCATTTACGTTGATTTTTCCACACATTAATTAATTACACACTGTAAGTCCATTAACATTGGTTTATAATTTTTATTTGTTGTTTAATTTATATAGAAGACAAAAAAGCTGTTATGGACTAAAAAAAGGAATAAAACTGACTTTATACTTAAATTTGTAGTTACCAGTATATATTTTTTCTTCATATAGCTTGAATTAATTGCTTGCATCCTGTATTTTCAGCTAGAAGGATTCTCTGTCACATTTCTTATAAAGCAGATCCTCTAGCAACAAAGTCCCTCAGCCTTTGTTTATTCTGGGAGTGTCTTAATTTCCCCCTTCATTTTGAAGGATTATTTTGCTGGATATAGAATTCTTTGGTTGCCATCTGCATTTTCTTTCACGACTTAAAATATGCTCTCCCACTTTTAAATGATTTACTTTTCCTAATAGCCACAGTAGGATAATAAGCAATTTCCCATTTTCAAGGGAACTGAAAAATGTGAAGTATTCATATAGTAGAAAACTCTCAGGTATGGAAAAAATAATACAAATCCCCAAACTATTTGATATATATTGTAGTATTCAAAAGAAGTCAGCTCTAAAAGAGATCATTCTCTATGATTCTATTTATATAAATTTCAAGATTAGTTAAAATAATAAAGAAGTTAAAATAATGATTGTCTATAGGGGATTTTAAAATGAGTAAATAAAAATAAATTCAGATATACGAAACCATATTTCAATGCCAACATCCCAGTAGTAAAGATGAAGAAGGGTAAAAACATGGGTCCAAGGTTTTGTGAAAATGGAAAATTGAACTGGACTGTAAAAAATTGAAGATGGATAAATAAAATTCTAGAGTATAGCTACATTAAAAACTTAGCATTGTACCACCAAAAGCTATGAAAGGAGAAAGGGATATGAGTAAAAAATATGAATACATTGGAAGAAAAATAAAATGAAGAACAGATGGGACAAATAGTACACAGAAACCCAAAATGTTCCAGAAGTTAGATTAAATATAAATAATTTAAATAATCCAATTAAAAGAAAAAGATAGCCAATGTGGAGTAAAAATGTGTAAGTCTTAAAAATATATATAAGGGACACAGATGTGACTCAAGCAATTGGGCTCCTGTCTACCATATAGGAGGTCCAGGGTTTGATGCCCAGGGCCTCCTGATGAAGGCAAGCTGGCCCAAGTGTTGAGCTGGCCCATGCAGAGTACTCACCTGCATGGAGTGCTGGCCTTCACAGATTACTGCCCCATGCAGGAGTGCTGGCCCACACAGAGAGCTGGCACAGCAGGATGATGCAACAAAAAGAGACACAGAGTAGAGACAATAAGAGACACAGCAGATCAGTGAGCTGAGGTCATGCAAGAGAATGATCACCTCTCTTTCACTCCAGAAGATCCCAGGATCAGTTCACAGAACCACCTAATGAGTATACAAGCAGACACAGTAGAACACACAGCAAATGGACACAGAAAGCAGACAATGAGGGAGGGTGGAATAAATAAAATGTTTTATATATATAAGCCTTTCCATTGATAAGAAAGACTTTGAAATATATGCAAGCTGTATACATAGAAAATAAATTAGAAAGAACATGGGAAAATATCTTTATATATGATGGAAACACAAACCAAAACTGATGTGGCTATATAACTGCATTTTTATTAAATGGAATATAAATGAAGGGAGGATGTATGGTTCAATATTAAGGTTATTTTGCATTCATGATAAATAACACAGAGCTAAATAAATATTAACCAATTATAACAGGTTCAAAATAAATAGTGCATAACATGATATCTCAAAAAGGAGAATTAAAAATACAAAGTTATACCTGGATATGTAAAAACAATTCAACCAGATTAATAATCCTAGGAAAACCATCAGGAAATATATAAAGTTTTGAACAGTATAATTGACTAACTCCTAATGGTATTGAATGTGCATTCAAGTGTATATTGATTAGTTTGAAATCATAAAGTGTATGCTGTCTGGGCACAGTTGAATAAAACTAGAAATTAATGGCTGAAAGGTACATAGCATCTCTAAGAGGCATACTGAGGCTTTCTACGTTCCTAACATGAATGGAATTATCCGCTAATATCATTACTGTGAAGACTGGAGGACAGTTAATACAGAGCTTCCTAAAGGCACTTTGTACCTCATGCTAGTCTAAATGGTTTACATGTCCCATTTAGTCCTCCTCTCAAGTTCAACTTGAGGGTGGATACCAACGTTAATGTGCTAACAGGAATAGAAACTGAGGCATCAGAGATAAAGCGACATGATGATGATCCCCCAGCTCACAGGCTACTGGGCTGGGCGTTAACACCAGGATCATCTCATGCTTTGGACAATTTCAGAAAAACGGATTTATCATGTAATCAAGTAGCAATACTGGGATTTTGGTTGGACTAGTGAAAATGCCTCCATTTCTGCAAGAAAAACCTGAGGATGTGCAGGGAGAGGTGTCCAAGGATTGGGCAGAGACCAGACTTTGGTCTTGAGGACCCACGGTTACTTCACCTTAAGAGCATTCAGAATATTAGGGCAACTGGGATATTCTTTCTGTTTAAATGATTATCCTTTAAGCCTTCACCAATTTTTTCATAAATTCAAATACACTAATATATTTTAATACATAAAATTCCATTCATCAACATATTTTACATGGGTCCTGTTCCCTAACCATCTAGGAACAATTACCTCTTTGATATTTCTTGTGGGCACTGGCTATTACTGGTGCAAGAGCCTGTGTTCCCAGGGGTTTTCTCTGATGCCATTAGAGACCTCCATTTGGAAATAAAATAACACTAAACTCTAACTACAATAGAAATATTCCAATCAGGATGTTAGTGAGCTCTACTAAACATGTCCGCTTATCCTTGCCTGCACATGAAGCATCTTTGGACCCTTACCAGAAATCCTGATGTGTCTTTTCAGTGTAAGAAAAAACCATACTAATTTCTGAGTCTTCATTGTTAACTCCCTTCCCTCCATGAATCACCCCATTTCTTTTTTGTACTGCTCACTTGATTTTTCAAGAAAAAAAATGTCAAAGGGACTATTATTAAAAATATAAATATGGAATGTATTAACACAATGAGGCACAGTTCTTTTTTATTCAATGAATTAAAAACTCAGTTAAAGCAGTATTAGCAGAATTGGGAGCTGTTCATGGAAACAAAGCATGAACAGCTGATTGCAGGAGCAGATGGAGCAGGGGCAGGAGAAGCTCTGCACAGAGACCAGAGCTTCAATAGGCAGAATGCTAATTTAAATTTATACTTAAACATATCTAGTTCAGATAGGATGTACTTAAATTAACCTAAAATAATATAAATAATATTTTATGTATATTTTACCAAATAATTTATTATTTCAATTATTGTTGGGCTAATAGTTTTCCTTTCCCAAGCAGTTTGCTAAAAGTTCAGGTGGTACATAGTGAGTAAGTAAATCCCTGTCATAAGATAAAGTGTGTATATAACCCCTTAAACATCAGGTTAATTTTTGGCTTTCTCATGTGAAACCATGTAAGCATTTGTTCATAATTCATTTCTGCAGCTTCCAGACAAAATGCCTGCATAAAATTAATACCCAAACATCTTACAAGATAGTTATTTATAAATAAATTAATGATTACAAGGTTATCTCAATCAATAAATGAATGAATATATTAATGATCAAAAATGCCTTCTAATTCTTGAAATTTTTGCAGAAAAAGCAAACAAATAATAATTTGCTTTTACAGTTTGGTGGATGGGAACTCCTGTGCAATATTCTAGTTCTCCCAGAACTTTAATGTGCTGGTTATCCTATATAGCGTTTAAGAATAGTCTCTATTTTATAATCTCTGTTCATCTGTACAGAACACTTCAAATACAGAGTGCTGGTTTTCCTTTACTTCTATGCTTTCTTTTATAATAATATTAATGAATTTAAATTGAAAGAAATGAAAGTCCTGAAGGAATCACACACATAATCCCTTTTTATTTTTAGTACTTACTGACCTTTCTTTAGCATAACTGCAATTTTGAGAATCTATATTTGAATTATTTTCAAATATCAAATCATGAAGTAGGCATTTTCAAATATTAAATACATGAAGTAGGCATTTTTATAAATTTTACAGTAAAGGAAACTGAAACTCAAAGATATTTGTGAAGCTCTCCATAGCACGTTAGAAAATAAATGTTAGAGTCATGATGTAAAACATATCTTCCAATGCCGGCACAGTTTTAACTCTGCTATGTTGACACATCAGAAATCTAAGCTAGAAACCTACAATAGGTTGATGATTATAAAATAATAAATGATTTTCACTCTGTTCTAACTATGGAATCCTGTTGCATTTCTATAATATGGTAGAAGTAGTCTGATATGGAATTTAGCATGAAAAATTTCAAGCAATTATTTTTAAGATCTCAAATTCCACAAGAAGCTTGGTTAAACATGATAAACTATTTATTAGTATTGAAGTAGCAATTTTTAACCAAGTTGATCATACAAATATTACCAGTAAGTTTTCAATGTTGGTATAAAATAAAAGAACAACAACAAAAACTACTTTTTGAAGAATTTGAGGGATCCTGAAGTAAAGAGAATCATAAAGAGGTAAAACTTTTGTTCTTGAGACCAAGAAATGAACATGAGCACTGCCTTCTCACAGTTAACAGAGGTTCTGGATAAGTGGTTATCAGGGAAAAAAGGTTGTCAGGAGAAAAAGGAAACAAGGAAACATGAATTTACAGTGCATTTACATTGGGAAGTAGAGTGCAAGCATAAGCAAGTCTGGAAATACATATTCTACAGTTGCAAGAGAAAAATGAAAGCAGATAGTTTAACAAAATTCAGAAGAAAACATTGAAAACTTGGGGGTTAAATAAGGGTTTAGTTAAAGTCAATTATGAGAGGGAACTTTATGAAGGATTTTGGTGTAAATATGACATTCACTAATGACTCAAACACTAAGCAATGCCTTTCTATTTTAGCTTAGTGAAGTTCTGAAATATGTTCAGATTTTGTGAGAAAATGTAACAGCATTTGGCACAAAACCAAAGATTCAATACACTTAATTTAGTGAACTCAATATTGTTAATATATAATTTTTTCCCACAGGTAATATCTACCAATCTAGAGTTGCAAGTGACTTTTATTTTGAACAGAGAAACTCAAGCATCTGTATAAAGTACAAGAAATGCAAGGAGATGCATGAGACAGTTATGATGGCATTTAATAGGAAACACTGACCTCAGTGAAAGAGAGGAGAGAATGAAGACTGGAGTGGTGTATTGGCCTTAGAAATGGATGGTTCCACTCACCCTAAGAAAACAGATTAGAGGGAAAGATAAGTGAAAGTATATAATAATTGTTTTATAATGAAATTCTAAATGTATTAAGACAAAATTTTTAGGACATTTTAAATGAATAAAGACAATGTTTGTTGACATTGAGTAGAGAGTAGGGCAATTTTACTCTTTTAGATTGTTTGAAACATATATCACAGATCATAACAAGTAAATCTGAACTGAAGTTTTCTTATGCTGTCAAGGAAAGCCAGGAATATAAAAATATGGAGCAATATGGAAAATAGTTTGGACAGTTCTCATGGACCACCTTATATTAAACATGTAGGAAATCAGTGAGGGATGTTCCAGCTCTGGATCATTGTAATTTAATAGTGGATCCAAAACTTGGGGTCTTCTGGTTCCTGCAGGGATCAGACTCCTGGAATATTGCTGTGCTGGGGAATGTTGAGCCTCAATGATGAGTATGGATTGGCATTGTGGGAAACAGTGAATCTCAGTAGGATCAGGAGTTGTGCTGAGGGAAATGCTCCATGTGGCATGAACTATCTGAGCAGACACATCTGACATTGACTCCTACTATTTTGCTTACATTTTCATGGACTAAAAAAAGTCCTTGAGCTTTCAGTCACCTGCTCTTTTAAAAATGTTGCATATTTTACTTTTCCAATTTTCACAGTTTCAATAAGAATTACAGTACATAATATATGAAATTTCTTTCATGACTGGTCCATACTTCTCCATATCATATATGTTTTGTACTCTTTTGGTGTGAATTGTACAATCTCAGTAGTATTGTGATAACTCTGCAAATCTTGGTTTCCCATGGCTCAGAGATTGATTTTTTATGTGTTGATTATTGGATCTTGTGACTTTCCAGACTATTTTTTTGCAGAGTGTAAATTCCTTATTTTACATGGTTGCTGAAAATTATTTTCCATGATTCAGTGGACAGTGATTCAAATGATGTGGGAGTCGATGAACCCAAGGGTATTGGGAATGAAACAGAAAGAAAGATTGGGTTCAGGGGATCTGCAAGCATTGAAGCCTAAAGCTCATCAGACAAGTTTATTAATTTCAGGGGCTTCTTTATATACCCCAAGCAATTGTGAGAACCAGCAACTATTCTAGCTAACTATTTCCATTACCTCATTCTAAATAACACAGTGCACAGTGGTTAAGATAATTACCAAAGCTCATGATGTTCTATTATATTATTGAAACAAATATACTCATTAATCTTGTTGCCCAGGTTACTTGAGATATCAAGTCTGGGTTCTGCTGGAATGTTATGTTTCCCAGAGGGATTAGCCACCTGCACGTACATCTCCAGGGACAGCATGACCCAGTGGTCAGAAAGTAACTTGCTTCCATGGAAACAACATGCCTTTGTTTCCCACATTTCCCCCTTTTTGTTTTAGTCAGGGTGGCTGTGCCTGTCTTAGGATGCCCTCCTCTGAGAGTCTTACCCGTCATTGACTACCAGCCAAGCGCTCTGACCATGGGGAACTATATCAGATTTTATGCAAGTACCAAATTATTAGCTTGTCCCATCGCATCAACATGGTGCAGTCTTCGGCATACTTCTCGTCCCAGGCAAGCGACAACAATGAGCAACAAGATTAATACATAAAGTCCTATTTCTAATGCTGATAAAAAAATGTTGAGACTTCCACCAATCTACTGGATTAAACTTATTAAAATGAGAAATTAAATCATTAAAGATATCCTTATCTTAGCTACTTAACTCTGATTATGATACATTTCTAATATCTTTTTCTGTAATTCTTCTATTTCTAATGACATATTACCTTTATGACCTATCAAATGAGTTTTAATCTTTTCCCAATCAAATATAGAATTATTATAAGCAAGTGGAGTAATACAAAAGTTACTTCCATTCCAATCACATTTTAATCCCCTTAAGTTTAAATTATACAACTGATCTCCAATATGCAAAACATCTGATTCTAAATTATTAACTCTACTGTTTAATTCTCAATCAATATGTTCTTGACTATGCCATAAGTCACTAACATTCCTATGCCATTCATGCACGTATTGTTGAGTCTGCACCATCTCATGCAAGGCCACGGTAACTGTAGTGGCAGCTGCAGTGACACCAATCAGTCATAATATGCCAGCTATTAGCAGTCCCACAAATTGCTTTGAGTGCTTCAGGATTTCTCAAGCCAAATGGAACAGCAGTTGACTCTCAGGTGATTGCCAAATTCGGTTCAGTCACACTGGAATCCACACTCCCTGCCACCTTTGAGCCATTGTAATGAAATCTCCATTCTGTAAAATATTCTTAGACAAATAAGTATGCAAGGCCCCACTTTTATAAAATAGAGCATTCTCGGTTATAGTTAATTTTCCAACCACAAACACAAAGGATCTCTTACACACGTCTGAAGATGATGAATTTGATTTAAATGCAGATATTGACCATTCTTACTATTATTCCCAATCCATTCTATAGTAGGAGCTATTCCTAGAAAGACTTTCCACAGATTCTTCTGCTTGTGTATAGATGTAATATTACACCATGGAGAAGAGATCCACTTCCCTTTCTGTTTCCAAACACTATTATTTTTAGTAAAAATTATTTTTTGTTGTCCTTTACTATTTAGACCATGCCAAATAAATCTGTCATTCTATTCAATGGGACTCCCCATAGGGGCACTTTCCCACACTATTCCATAGGAATCATTAAAAATGACAGATGCTCTTCCTATATGGCACTCTTGCCATCCTTCTTTATCCCTACTGTCTTTTTGCAGACAATCATAAGTAGGATTTTTGGTCATGATTAAATTGTAAGAGGGAAATAAAGTCACAATAAACTGAGTATTATTATTTTTAAAGATAATTATGGCCCAATTTTTAACATACATACAGAAAGGATGGTTACCAATGCATAAGGGTCGATAATCAAATGGTAATATGAGATTTTCAATTCTTTGTCCTTCTTCATAGGGTTTAATGGGCAATCGATCATCAATTGGTCCAGGGAATATATGGGTCTTATTCAGCTGGAATTTAATTTCTTGCAACAAACTGGCAGTGTTGGGGATTGCTGCATACTACAGTGTTGTTACTTTAATCTATGATAAGACGTTGTTTCTGTGACACACACTCTTTTATAATAATTAAAACCATAAATAACTACATTGTACTTCTCTTTGATATTATGTTGAAATATTGGTAACTTTATACACTTTTAAGCATTCATAGAAACCTTTTACTCATACAACTTTAATTAACAGAGGGTTAAAGAAGAAGAAAAAACTTGTTAATTTTATAACACTTTAAAACACCTTTTATTCAACTTAAAGCATATTAAATGAACTCAACTATTACTTTAATTTTTCTTTCAAGGTAAAAGAACAAATCTTTTACAATTAGTTTGGAATAAAAGGCTACTTTTCAGGATTTGACTTTGAGAAAGCAGTTTTGAACATTATGTTCCTTTAAAAGAGATAAAACTTTTCCTTCTTGGAACACTGAGGAAATGATAAGGTTAAAGCACAAGAAGCTATTTTGATAAAACAGACTTTTTTTTTTATTGATTATTCAGGATAAAAATTTTTACCAAAACAGATTAATGATATGAGAGGCTTTGAGAAAGAACAAAATTTTAACTTTGCATTAGTATACTACTTGATATTAAAGCTTTTAAAATTTTATAGATAGACCCATCAAATCTTATTCAACTTTAACCATAAAAATTTCTTTTCTACAAACCTTCTACACTTTAGTATTCACTCAGGTTTTGTTCCATATTTTACTCTTTCTTAATAACCAATCATTTTATCTTAGGACAAAATCATTTCCTGTTTCCTTAATAATAAAAACACATTTCATATAGCCCACATATGAAGTTATCAAGCAAACTTCTTATAACATAATACCATTAACACTAAGCAAGCTTGTTAAAATAATAAACTTTTCTTTACTTTAAATACTTAGTAGCATGCAATATTAGAAACAGTTTCCTAGAAGCAAGTTGTCAAAGGAAGCTGGCTGCAGCCAAGCTTTTCTGTTATAAAATTACCTTTTATTATTATTATCATTATTATTAATTCAGGTTTGTTTAATAATGACCTTTTGGAATTAGCCACTTAAACACTTTAAACAATGCTTCATAAGACTTTTTATAATTATTTATAACCATATAGGCTATAATTATATTATTTTAAGACAAATTTTACCTTTACAGAACACATTTCTTAAAGTTACCACAATACTTTCTACAACTTGCCACATGCATTTAAGTTCCAAGAGTTTATGAAAATTAGCCATCCTGCTTTAGGACAAAACCCACCTTTTTGCAAAAATGTATTAAATTTCAGTTAGCATTCTCACAAACGTTTAACCTTTTTAATATTCATTTCAGTTTTACATCCTTCGTATTGTGTGAAGAAAAATAAGCTATTCATTTTAATCTAGGCAAGAACAACTTTTTATAAAAAGACATAGTAATTTTGTTAATCAAGACTTACAATTTTTATCATTGTAGAGATCTTATTAACATTTAAACTTATGTATTAATATAAGCACTTATTTAATTTTTGGCCATTTGAATAGAGTTCTTTTATAAATTTTTATTAATTTATATTACCATCGGGAGGTATCAAAATATACACTGACATTGAATGAATAGACAAACACAGAACAATGACAACACAGTAACAGAAACATAGTTTACAATTAACTCAGAATTCTTACTTTCTTGGTATAGCTGCTTTTAAGCTCTCCATTATATCACATTTTAAGTATCATTTCTTAAGATTTCTTCTGGAATCCATGTTGCCTGTAACATGCAAGCTTGTGCTTGGAAACATTTTTATTAGTTGTCAGCAATCAGTTAAGATAATTTGAGCAGCAGAAATGTAGCTAAGCTCTTATTTAGCAGTTTAGACAAACTGTTAACACACATTTTGGGATTATTACTTTGTAAGACTATACTGAGACTTGAAGTTCAGGAGTAAACTATTGATTTAAAACTGAAAATTCCTTTTTAAACCTTGATAAAAATTTTGTACTAATTTTATTATCTTGGTTATATAAGCCTAATTAGAATTAGCATGGAAATAAAACAGAACACCAATGTTGCCATGTTTTTCTCTTTTTTCAGTGGCTTAACTCTATTAACCCCCACTAGCCCACAGCTACATTGTCATGTAGACAGTAGGGGGTTTGCAGAGTTGCTGCCAGAACAGTTTCCTTATCTTAGTTAACACTTTAACAGAGAGTTTTCTTACAAGCCTGATTTCACTAACAAGGACTTTATTTAGTATCTTTGCCCATTTTAAATCTTTCAATAGTTTAAAGGTTTTGGCTCAGGATGAAACTTGACACCCCCTTGCAAACTCTTTGTATCTGGTGGTATGGCATGTAATGTTACGGGGAAAGCAGATAATAATTGTTTAACATAAGGCAAAGCATTGGCAACATCTGAAAACATTTCTAATTTAGGCTTAGTAACAGAAGGCAATTGAGTAAGGGCGAAGGGTTGTACTGGATACACAGAAGATATTTCATTAGGACACTTCACTGAGCTTTTATTGATGAAAGGGTTAATATCAGGACGAGGAAAAAAACGTGATGGTTCCCCATTCGCCTCAAGCTCCTGTTTTTGTTCCAGTTTACTTTCTTTCATTTTAAATTTACTTATGGGCTTAGAAAATATAGTAATTTCATCTTTCTCTCCTTCTTCAGACTGTAAAGGATCTAAGGTGGCAGCAATTTGCCGGCACAAAGCCCACACAGATAAAGGAATGGATTCCCCTCTTTGATATACTCTTTGTAAAGCTTTCATTACACATTTCCACTGTTTCAAATTTAAAACATTACACCCCTGAGGCTGAAACCAGTAACAGTGTTTCTGAAATAAGGCAAAAAGCTCAAGTAAATCTGCTGTTTTTATTGTGATGCCAACCATATGTAAAAGCATTTTTAAAACTTGTGAATATTCTTCCAAGCGTCCTGGCTGATTACCCATACCCTGATGCTAACAGAAACAATATTAAAATATATTTATACACGGCAGTGCCAAACCCGGGTTACTACTGATTGACACTCTTACCTTAAAGAAGGTTTTTCTGTTTCCGTGTTCCCGATACTGTCGTGGAAGAATCTCTGCTAAAGTTATTGCCTTGGGCCCCACATTTAGGTGCCACTTGTGGGAGTCAATGGACCTGAGGGTATCAGGAATGAGAGATAAAGTAAGATTGGGTTCAGGGGATCTGCAAGCATTGAAACCTCAAGCTCATCAGACAAGTTTATTAATTTCAGGGGCTTCTTTATATACCCCAAGCAATTGTGAGAACCAGCAACTATTCTAGCTAACTATTTCCATTACCTCATTCTAAATAACACAGTGCACAGTGGTTAAGATAATTACCAAAGCTCATGATGTTCTATTATATTATTGAAACAAATATACTCATTAATCTTGTTGCCCAGGTTACTTGAGATATCAAGTCTGGGTTCTGCTGGAATGTTATGTTTCCCAGAGGGATTAGCCACCTGCACGTACATCTCCAGGGACAGCATGACCCAGTGGTCAGAAAGTAACTTGCTTCCATGGAAACAACATGCCTTTGTTTCCCACAAAATGACATAAATTTCATCAATTAAAAAAACTTTTTTGAAAATGAAATTAAAAATTAGAAAAAGATGATGTAGACACTGAGGAAGAAATGAAAGAAATTGCCTTGCCAACTGTACATACAGGGCAACAACTATTGCAGTGATTAAAGGCAAAACATCAAAAACAAAGTTTTATGATTTTTTCATTTTTTAATACTCAAATTTATTTTTACTTTATTTCAGTTTTTCTAAATTAGTATGTATTCTGTTTCTAATCTTTAAACTATCACTACTATTTCATTTTCCTATTAAATGAATTTAGCAATATATTAGGCTTCATTTTTGAAGAAGTTTTGGACCACAGAGTGGTTCAACTATGGTGGGGGAGGCACACTGGCGTGGGGTGTTATTGATGGGGGACACATGGTTGGGAGGAAGTTCTCCAGGGCATGTATAAAGGGTACATAAAAATGTTTGGATATATGTTGGGTATTTTCATAGGAGTTACAGTTACAAAGGACAATTGAGGGAGTGCTGAGTTCCTAGCCAGGGGAGCTCTGTCACATTCCCCAATGGAACACCAACAATCCCCCAAGTGCAAGGGTAAAGTCCAGTGAAGAAAAACAGTCCAATGATGAGCCCTTGATACTGATGACTATGCTTATGAGGCTGTGTGCCTGAAATTCGAACTAGGCCTAGAGCTTCAGGGTGCTTAAGAGTTAATTCCTGAAAGCCTCCATGTTGCTCAAATGTGGCCACTCTCTAAGCCAAACTCAGCATGTAAATGCATTACATTCCCCCCAGCATGGGACATGACTCCTGGGGATGAGCCCCACTGGGGCCAAGGGATTACTACCAATTACTAACTGGTGATGCAACTAGAAAGAGACCTTGAATAAAGGGGGGAAATGGTAAAGACAAATGAGTTTATATGGCTAAGAGTCTTCAAAAAAGAGTCAGGAGGTCATCACAGGGCTTGTGCATACACATGCCTCAGAAAGATCCCAGAGACAGCCAAAGTAGATACAATCGCAGGTACTGGTGCTCCTGAGGGCTATGAAGACACACAGGTTCTACAATCATGGTGGTTAGCTCTGGAGTTCAGTGCCTTGTCAGTGGGCCTACCAGGGAATTTGTGTTCCTGAGTGTAATGGAGTTGAACTCAGATGTGAACTTTCTACACATGCCTCTTCTACCACTTTTACTGAACCTGTGGTTGGTGCTTGGGTTGATGTATACCCAGGAAACTTGAATCTCTGGAATGGCCATGTGCCAGCTGGGCCCTTAGCCTCAGCAGAATTGCAACTCTTACTCTCCAGTTTGTTGAACTTGCACACGTCAGCTAACAGGGAGGTAAAGATGGCCAACCACTACACCAGGGAACTGAGAGTGCCTACAACTCCAAGCAGGAGAATTGCATCCATCAGCCATGTAGGATCTAAGCCCCCTCTCTATATAGAGATGGAGTGGACATCACCAACCCAGGGCCAAGGATGGAGGAATAAAATATGGATTAGCATGAACTTACTGGTATACTACTATGGAACTATTGTGACTAGTAATGGAAGAAACTGTAGCACTGATCTGGAGACAGTGGCCAAGGTAGTTGCTGAGGGCAGGGAAAGGGAAGTAGAGATGAGATATGGGGGCATTTTGGGGACTTGGAGTTGTCCTAAATGATATTGCATGGACAGATGCTGGACATTATATATCCAGCCATAACCCACTGAATGTACTGGGGGACAGTGTAAACTACAATGCAAACTATAATCCATGTGGTATAGCAGTGCTCCAAAAAGTATTCACCGAATGCAATGAATGTGCCACAATGATGAAAAGGTTTGTTGTTATGGGAGGAGTGGGGGTGGGGTGGGGTGTGGGGTATGTGGGAACCTCATCTATATAAATATATATTCACTATTGCCAAAAGTTGGAATCAACCCAAATGCCCATCAACAGATGAAATTTTGACTTCTTCCATTCCAGTTTGGATACCTTTTATGTCTGGTTCTTGCCTCAGTGCTCAAACAAGTACATCTAACACAATGTTAAATAGAAAGGGTGATAGTGGGCATCCTTGTCTTGTTCCTGATCTTAGAGGGAAAGATTTTAGGATTTCACCATTGTAAATGATGTTAGCTGTGGGTTTTTCATATATATCCTTTATCATGTTCATAAAGTTTCTTTCCATTCCTATCTTTTGTAGTGTTTTTGTCAGGAAAGGGTGCTTTATTTTGTCAAATGCTTTTTCTGCATATATGGACATGATCATATGATTTTTTCCCTTCAATCTCTTTATATGGTGTATTATATTAATTGATTTTCTTATGTTGAACCATCCTTGTATACCAGGAATGAATCCCACTTGGTCATGGTGTATAATTAATTTAATGTGTTGTTGAATATGATTAGCAAGTATTTTGTTGAGGATTTTCATGTCTATGTTCATTAGAGAATTGGTCTGTAATTTTACTTTCTTGTTGTGTCTTTGTTTGGCTTTGGTATTAGGGTAGATTTGGCATCATAGAATGATTTAGGCAATGTTCCCTCTGTTTTGATTTTTTGGAAGAGTTTAAGCAAGATTGGTGTTAGTTTTTTCCAGAATGTTTGGTAGACTTCACCTGTCAGGCATCTAACCAAGGGATCTTCTTAGTTGGGAGGTTTTTAATGGCTGATTGTATGTCTTTTCTTGTGATTGGTTTGTTGAGATTGTCAATTTCTTCTTTCATCAATGTAGGTTGCTTATGTGTTTCTAGGAATTTGTCTATTTTCTCTAAATTGTCCTTATTGGCATAGATTTCTTCAAAGTATCCTTTTATGATAGTCTTTATTTCTGTTGGGTCAGTGGTGATATCCCCTTTCTCCTTTCTTATTTTGTGTATTTGCATCTCCTCTCTTCTTTTCTTTGTTACTCTAGCTAAGGGTTTGCCAATTTTATTGATCATCTCAAAGAACCAGCTCTTGGTTTTATTTTTTTCAAGTTCATTCAGTTCTGCTCTGATCTTTGTTCTTTCTTTCTTTCTTCTTCCTTTGGGTTTACTTTGTTGTTGTTTTTACTAATTCCTCCAAGTGTGCAGTTCTTCAATTTTAGTTTTTTCTTGTTTGATGTATGAATTTATGGCTGTAAAGTTCCCTCTCAGTACTGCTTTTGCTGCATCCCATATGTTTTGATATGTGGAGTTATGATTTTCATTAGTTTCAAGGTAGTTATTGATTTCATTTGAGAGTTCCTCCTTGACCCACTGTTTTTCTAAGAGTGTGTTGTTCAACTTCCATATCTTGGTGCCAAATCTGGGTCTCTGGCCTTTGTAGATTTCCAGCTTCATTCCACTGTGGTCAGAGAAATTATTTGTTGATTTTGATCTTTCTGAATTCATTGAGACTTTCTCCGTGTCTTAGCTTGTGGTCTATCTTGGAGAATGATCCATGTGCACTTGAGAAGAATGTATATTCTGCTGTATTTGGGTGTAATATTCTGTATATGTCTATTAGGTCCAGCTCCTCTGATATATTGTTCAATGTCTTTGTTTCTTTATTGATTCTTTTTTGAGATGTTCTCTCCAAAGTTGATAGTGGTGTATTAAAGTCCCCTACCGTAATTGTAGAGGCATGTATTCCTTCACTTAGTTTTTCCAGTGCTTGCCTCACATATTTGGAGGTGCCCTTTTTAGGAGCATAAATGTTTATGAATGTTCTTTCTTCTTTAAAAATTATCCCCTTCACTAATATGTAGTGTCCATCTTTGTCTCTCACAATTGTTTTGCATTTAAAGTCTATTTTGTCTGATATTAGTATAGCTTCTCCTGCTCTTTTTGGTTATTTTTTGCTTGTAAGATTGTTTTCCAGCCATTTACTTTCAACCTCCTTGAATTCCTGGGTCTAAGAAGTGTTTCTTGTAGACAGCATATAGATGGGTCATATTTCCTTATCCAATCTTCCAGTCTGAGTCTCTTGACAAATGAGTTTAATCCATTGACATTCAGTGTTATTGCTTTCAAGGAATTACTTATATTAGCCATATTTCTTTGGATTTGTGTTTGTCATATTTTGCTTGGCTTTTTCTCAACTTTTTTGTCTTTTTAGTTACTCTTACTCTCTCCTCCATCTCTGACTCTCCTGTTTTTTACTTCTCTCCTTCAGAACTCCCTTTAGTATTTCTTGAAGGGCAGGATTCTTGTTGGCATACTCTCTTAGTTTCTGTTTATCTGTGAATATTTTGAACTCTCCATCCTTTTTGAATGCTAGCTTAGCTGGATAGAGTATTCTTGGTTGGACATTTTTTTTCTTTTATTACCTTGACTGTGTCATACCCCTGCCTTCTTGCCTCCAGGTTTCAGATGAGAAATCAGCTCTTAATCTTATGGAACCTCCTTTGTATGTGATGGTTCTCTTTTCTCTCATTGCTTTTCATTTTTTGTCTTTGAGCATTTGATAATTTGACAAGTATATGTCTTTGGGTTGGCCTGTTGAGACTTATGCTATTTGGAGTGCATTGCACTTCCTGGACATGTTCATTCATCTCCCTCAATAGATTTGGGAAGTTTTAGCCATTATTTCCTCCAACACTCCTTATGTCCCTTTTCCCTTCTCTTCTCCTTCTGGGATTCCTATAATGTGTATGTTTGTGCATTTTCCATTGTCATTCAGGTTCTGAAGTCCCTGCTGGATTTTTTCTATCTTTTTATCGATCAGTTCTACTATCTGTTTGATTTCAGATGTACTGTCTTCCACATCACTAACTTTTCCTCTGCCTCTTCTAATCTGCTATTTGTTGAGAGTGTATTTTTGATTTCTTTAATTGTGCTGTTCATCACTGTCACATCCATTATCTTTTTGTGTGTGATTGCAATTTCTTCTGTATTGTCTCCAGGTGTGTTTTTCATATTCTTAATCTCTTCCTTCACTTCATCAAATTGGTCCCTAATATATGTTTTGAGAGCTCTATAATTACTTGTTCAATGTTCTGCTCCTCTTCCTGGTTTTTAGTTTGATCATTGGATTGAGCCATCCTTTCCTGATTATTGGTTTGGTTTGTAGTTTTTTTGGTATCTGGTCATCATTTTATCTTGATGAGTTTATCCAGTTGCTTATCTTCTTTGTCTAGTCTTGGGGTTTAATTAGTTGTTTTGTGTGCATGTTAAATCTTCTCTTTGTCACTTTGTTCTTATTCTATTTCCTTGTTGTTGGCTAAGTTTACTAGCAGGAAAATGTTAGGGCAAGAGAAAGCAAAAGGAGTAAGACAAGAAAAAGAATAATAGAAGTATTGATAGTAAATTTTAACAGAAGAACCATGTGAGATCTAGGAGAATGGATATTAGACTCATATAAGCTGTGTAGAGTTATAGTAAGAAAAGTGGAGTACCTACAATGAGACAGTAAATGGAATATAGGGAGGAATATTTTATGAATTAAAAGGCCAATGTAGTCAGGAGAGAAGGAAAGAGAAAAGAAAGGACAATAATATAAAGAGTGAATAAAGGAAAGAAAACAGAACAAAGGTATTAGGAAAAAAAAGTCAGAAAATTGGGGGCCAAACAAGGAGAGGTGGAATGTAAGAGAAACAATAAATGATGGAGGATAAAAAGATGTAGAGGAAAGGGGATAGTGTTGGTAGCCAAAATCAGTACACACAGAAAAGAGAAAATGGAGGATGAGGAAACACAGCAAATGTGAAGTGCTCCCTGCAGCATCTATATAGAAAGAATAAAATAAAAAAGAGAAGAAAGAAAATTTTAAAAAGGGAGGAAAAGGGGGGAGGGGAGGTGAGCAAGAAAAAAAGAGAGAGGAAAAAAGAAAAAATGGCCATGGGGGGATAAAGCAGAAGGAAAAACAAGAAAACAAATGAACAAAAAGACCACACAAAATTTCAAGCAAGAAATCCTCTTTGCAGTTAAATAAAACTCTTAGGAGCCTGACATTCCTCCTTTCTCCCTTTCTCACTTCCCTCTCTCCCAGGGCAGCAGAAAAGCTGTATGAGGTGTCCAGTGGGAGATTCAAGTGGGTCCTTGGTGAACCAGCTCATCACAGAAAACAATAACTCTTAATTTCCAGAGAGAGAGCACCCACACCTCACCAGGAACCTCAAATATGCTATTGGAAGCTTGGAAAACATGTTCTACAGTCCCTCTCCCTCAGGTGTGCTACAGGAGGGCTAGCTGCTTTTCTGACTCCACCTTCTCCCAGATCAAATTTCCTATCCCAGGGCATTTATGTAAATTGGGCTTTCTCAGCAGATTCACCTCTCCTTTTTTCCCAGGCTCTCCCCAAACCAGCTGGTATGCTCCTCCATGCTCAAAAAAAAGGGGGTGGGGGACCATAAAATTGATCCCACATTCATTTGGCCCCTCTGCACCTCCCACCAAATCCCTCCCACTCAGAGTCAGTCCAAAACTGGAGGGCTAGGGTAATCCCAGACTTTAGGGAGCACTGGATTGAGGAAAGGTAAGTCCAGGATATTGCAGATTCAGGGTCTGTGGGTCTGTGGAATGTGGGCTATGGGGGCTTAGGGGACACAGTCCTGGGGACTACACATCTGGGAAACATGAGGCTTGGAAACACTGTTGCACAACTGACAGTTTTCAGGGAGCATTGTGGCTGCTAGCTCTAAGGGGAAGGGTCGCGTCTCCCCACAACTTCCAACCTCAGTGCTAGGAACCTGCATTTGTACTTAGCAAGCACTGCTTCTGTTGCAGTCTCTTCTAGTTGACCCCCAGATACCTCCTGCCTTTCAAGCCCCCAAAACAGCCCATTCCAGCAAGATTCCAACCCTATTCAGCCGGTACTTTGCAGGAGAGATTATGAGGTGTGCTCATTCAGATGCCATCTTGCCCTGCCTTCCTTATTTTTTTAATGTAACTTTTTTTTGTGATTTAAAGAAATCAGAAAATTTAAAGAAAAAGAAAATTTTAAAAAAATCAAACGTGTCCCTCTTTAAATTTTCAGAGAAATACTGTGGAAGGATGCTGCGGCCTCTATGCTTGTTCCTCAGAGACAAGCCAGCTCAAGTTTGGAGGAGGAAATTTCATTTGTCTGTCCTGGTGCCAGACAGGAAATCATGCCCACCATCACTTATGAAAGGTGGAAAGCTCAGCAAGGTCTTCCTTGGGCCACTTCTCCTGTGGTTGTTTTCAGTGCACAATTTGAAGAGTTGCAAATTAGTAATTTCAATATGTTATTTCCAGTTCATTTTTGTTTTGCTAAAAGTGACCCCTATAAATTCTTGTTCTGCCATTTTGTGTGAAATCACCATTCTCATTGTGATTTTTACCATACTCAATATTTTGGAATGCTAATGCTTTAGTCAACAATATTTTTTGTGTGTGGAGTCTGAATTGCTTAATAAAAGATTTCAACTTGGAAACTTTCTACAGTCCAACTTTTTTCATAGTAGTTGTGGGTTTTGCTTTTTACATACATATCTTTGTTTTTTCATTTTACATATATATGTCAATCATCCTTTATGTATTCATAATCTCAGAGTAAGATATTTAGCATTATTTCCCATCTCATGAATCAATTTTCTTATTCAATTACCAATAATGTAGGATTTTTCTTTTTGAAGTATTTTGTTTTCTGTGTGTGATATACTTTTTGTCCCTGAACTCCTCCCTTTTGGCCTTTTCTCTAAGTTGGTATTTTCATATTAAACAAATTTTGGTTCCCTTTCATTTCCTTTCAGGTATATATTTTAGATATTTTCTTTGTAACTATAATGGAAATTTTAAAAAATATCCTTAACTTTAACAATCTATCATGAATTGATATAAACAAATTCTATAGAATAAAAATACTCAGCTCCTCTAGAGCTTCCTTTAGTTTTTGTATTGGGACATAACCCCTAAAAATGAATTCCTCTGCTTTTATTTTTTTTAATCTGGAATTGTCTTAATTAATATTTATTATTGAAAGATTAATTTTCCAAGTATAGAATTCTTGGCTGACAACTCTTTTGTTTATTTTCATCACATTTTTATTATGTTATTCTGCTTCCTTCTGATCTCCATTGTTTCTGATGAGAAATAAGCAGTTATTCTTTTTAAGGATCAAAGTGTGATAAGCAGGTGATAAGCAGCTAGGCTAATGACTCCCCAGAGATTGTTGAGCTTCATAAATGTGTTAATTCATGTCTTTCATCCAATTTGGGAAGCAGTAACCATTATTTATTCCAATATTCTTTTTGACTCTTGTCCCTTATGGAAATACCGTTATGAAAATGTTGGACCACTTGATGCTTTTCCACAGTTCCTTTATAGTCTGTTCAAGTTTCTTCATCCTTTTTTATTTCTGCACTTCAGAGTGGATAATTTCAATTGTCCTATCTTCAAGTTCACTGGTTCATTCTTCTGTCAGCTTGAATCAGCTGTTGGAACTTTTTAGTGAACATTTTATTTAAGTACTGTACTTTTCTGATAAGGAATTATAATTTGACTCCTTTACATAATATTTAATTTTTATCAATGTTCACATTCAGCTCATGTATCATTTTCATGGACTAATTTGTTCTTTGTGATTTACTTCAATCCATGAGCATAATGAGGACAGATGACAGAAAGTATTTTCAATTAATTCCAATATTTATGTTTCCTGAGGAATGATTTCTGTCAAATTATGCTTTTCTTTTTAATGGGCTATCCACTCTTGTTTTTCTTTGTTGGTTTACTGATTTGGTAGTTAAAAATTGTATATTTTAATATTTATTATCTGTTAGCTCTGGAAAAGATACTTTTCTCCTTCCTCAAGTTTTGCCATTCTTCATAATTGATATTTATAGTCATCGTTTGTTTAATCACTTTTCCAAACTATGTTTTGAAGATGATATTCAATATCGCATGTGGCCCTGAAATCTCTTTCCTTTAAGATGTTGTCAGTATTTTGACAAATCTCATTGAAATTCATAAGTTATTTAAAAAAACAGAAAGGGAAGGAGAGGAAAGGAGAAAGGAAAGGGGAAAACACAACCAACCAACCAAAAACATCCAACAAACAAAAACACCTTTTTCATACTTCACCAAAAGATTCTGTGCTGGAACATGACTTCAACACTTAACCATGGCATTTATTATAGAAGTCTAATTTATTTAAAACTTCCTGCTTGCACTGGCCCTAGAAATCAGGCCTTAAAAGCATAGAGCATTTTTAGGCCTTTTCAAGCATGCAAACTGTCCTGCCATGCATGTGGTTTCATAAACTTCTCAGTATGTGCATAGAATATTTGATGCCCTAAATTTCAACAGAAACTCACACATTAGCTTTCTATCCTGGAATTTATGATGTATATTAATAAGTATCAATGATAATATTTTGTCACAAGTTGCTGCAATTTTTAAAAAATCTTAAAATGATCATAAACACTATTTTTCCCCTTATTTTGTTCTGAGCTAGGAGAAATGTGGTGACTCATATTTTTTATACTTACCTTTTCAATATTCCACTCATGTTTTGCAAATTGAAAATGGATGATTTCATTCAATGTTGTAGGTGATAAATATAATTTATTTATGTGGTCCATGTTATCCATTTGTGATATTAAAGTGAGATACAAGATTCCATTTTATAGGAAATCTAATGCACAGTCTCAGAAAACTACATGTAATGACCAGAAATTGACAGGGCAGTCACTGAAATCATGGTCTTTATGACCTGATGGTTCTTCCTTCTATTGCCATGGCAAACTGGCTTTGACATACACTCATTTTCCTCTTTCATGGTACCATCCAAATTCCTGAGTTACTAGGATGTTACCATTACCTAACTTGCGCACCATAGGAATATAGATGGAGAAAAAAACAGACCTGGTTGAGGTAAAGGCATAGTGTTTGTGGGTAGCAATCTAGGTCATTTGGTGGATGTATTCCCTTATAACACTGTCTGAGTATTAAATGAGTTGTTACAGAAAGTACCTGGGACACGGAGTCCTGGACATAGCAAGAAATATATGAATTTTAGCCTTTGATGTTTGCTACTATTTGTCTTTGGTGCTTTTTTATTACTGATATACATGAATTCAAAATCTTTGGCATCGGCTATTGGGAGCTTATAAGCAATTATTAATAGGAACAGGAGTAGCTACATAATTTGGTGGTTCAAAGGAAAAATGAAAAGAAGAGGCCCACTCTTTGAAGTGTAGGGAATATGTGATATTCATGGAACTAATTTATAAATTGTTTTACTTTCTTCTGAAGTCTCTTGATGAAGTTGTCATGGAAATTTTAATTTGTTCTTTAATATCATTCTAAAAAATGTAAAAATATAAACTATTAGCTTACATTTTTTCTGTTATTTTCTTTTTTTATTATCTTTTTTGAAGATATATAGATCACACAAAATGTTACATTAAAAAATATAAGAGATTCCCATATACCCCACTCTACGCCCCCCACTCCTTGTACCTCGACAACTTCTTTCATTAGTGTATATTCATTGCATTTGATGAGTACATTTTGGAGCATCACTATGCATATTAACTTATATTTTACTGTTTATCTTAATATTCTGCAGCATATACTTTTAAATGCAAACATAAATTAATTTATGTGCATATTCTACTAATTTGTGATTCACTTTCACAGATAATGCAGCATGCATATGTATGCTGTTTTTCCAGAGACTGGTAATTGTGCACACAACTAACTCATTTTGTTTTTTTAATTTAATTTCTTGATCAACACATATTTACCTCCATTCTATACCATCTTTTTATGTTGTTACTGATGATTACATAAGGGCTGAAAAGAAGTTATTGGTTGATCTATCTTTCTTTTCCTTCTACATTGTCATTTTTTCCCTGAGGTCTAAAGAAATCACATAAGTTCTTCAAAACTGAGGACCTTCCCTGGTTGTAGTAAAAGAGTTGGCAGTGTTAGAAAGACTTCACCAGTTTTTCTCATTTTTTATCATTCTTCTCTTTGAATATGGGGGAAGTGATACCTGATCCAAACCACGTGGTCAGTCTCTAGGAGCTGGAAAATGCAACAGAACAAATTCTTTACTTAAAAGGGACAGAGGTCTTCTGACCACTTGATTTTATCTGATTGAAACCCAAATCAGGCTTTTTACCTACAGAACTGTACTAAAAGTTTTTGTTGTTTTAATTTCCTAGGGATATGTTAATTCATTACTGTTGCAATAGAAAGTTAATACACTGAATAAAATCCTAAACTTCATTATCATTGTATCACATTTGAGTTGCCATACATGTAGGAGATATCAGAGAAGAGTGAAATATTGCCTATATCTTTTCACCTGAAACTGGAAACCATCCAGCCATCCTTGAGCTCTAGAAAGGTTACATTTTGGTATATTCAAACAAATAAATTCTATGAACAGCAATGCAAATGCATAATGTACAACTATATACAAAATATGAATGATCTTACAAATATTGAGGAAATAAACTGGACACAAAATAGTGTGTATTGCAAGATGGTATTTATTTTATATAAGAGTAAACACAAGTCATTGCCCCCTAATGGTACCATGGCATATACCTGGGGAGCTGGAACTGAAAGGAGACATGCCACTCTGATCTGATTCTTGAACTGAATGCTGGTAACTTGAGTCTGTGAAGTGTATGGAAATATATTCAGCTGTATTGATATATTTTTTTGCAATCTTCTGTAAGAAAATATGCATCAGTATTTTAATCAAAGAAAGTAAATTCATCAAGGAGCTGGTGGCGATGAAAACCATTTTGCTCCAGTAGTAAATGACAACAACCTACTCCTTGGAGCAACCCAAAATGAGAGAAGGTATTTTTTCATATGTGTGGTAAGTTGACATTCCTAGCCTTGGCAAATATCTACTTGATTAGGGAACAAGAAATAATAATAAATTCAAAGAAAAACTTACCTGATAAAAAAATTGTGGTATCCAGAGAGAATTGTTCACTAAAATAGAATATGGAGTCCCAGTTATAATAGCAAATACTGATTTCCACCATCCTGACATAAAATTGTAATATTCAGAATCTAATTGTTTTGATATTTTAAAAAAAGAGTAAAATGTAATATCCTTTGCATAGTGGAACTCAAGAATAATACCCAAATCTCATAAATACATTTAAATATTATTTGTTTTAAAATACTAATGTAATTATACATAGAGATTATTTTAGTAAAATTAATGTTTGCCTCCAAAACCAACTTAAGTAACAAAAGCTAGTTTCAAATTCTTCTTGTGGTAATAAGTTTTTTATCAACCTATGTTTTAGTTTCCTGTGCTGTGCAAGCAGTGGTTCAGCTTAAACAATAGGATTGTATGTGCTTACAGTTTTGTGGATAAAGAAAGTTAGCATCAAGGCAAAACCTGAAGACTGTGCTGTCCTAGGGTTGTCTGTCACAGACTCTGGGACATTCGTTTGCCCAATAGGAGGGAACATGGCAAAATATCCTATGATCTCTCTTGCCTTTCAGGACTAGCTTTTTGTCTCCTATGGCTCACTCTCTCTCATGTCTGAATTTGTTCTACTTACAAGGGACACCTGTAATACAATTAAGACCCATCCTAATTGGGCTGGGCCACACATACCTTAAATAACATAACCACATCAGAAGACCTTTATTTACAATAAGTTCAGACCTACAGGAATGGGATATATATATAAGAACATGTTCTTCTGTGTAACATAGAGCTTCAAACCCTCACAGATCACACTGCATCCCCAAAACACATTTTTTATACATATGAATGCATTAATTCCTTCATAATATGAAAAAAAACTACAAAATCTTAAATCATTAAAAAAAAAATGCTTGGTACAAAGTTTGATCAAAATCAGTTATAGATATGGACTATCCGGGGTGCAATTCTCTGCCTGTGTATTTGTGATACTTAGAGAACAATTTACCTGTTTCTGATGGAGAGACAAGCATAGGATAAAGATTTATTCCCTTTGGGAAAAATAGGGGTGGGGGGAGGGGAAGTCATGAGTTTCAAACATTTTTGAAGTCCTACGGGGTATACTCCCTTAGATTTCAAGGCCTGAAAATCATCGACGGACTGAAATTTGGAAGCTCATCATTGATGAAGTGGCAGCACAACTCATTCCAAGATATTGTCTGGCACCCATGCTCTGCTTGAAAACTGGGATGAGTCCTCCACCCTTTCCCAGCATCAGGATGGTGGAAAGGTTCTCAGTGAATGACCAGGGAACAGGATTTACCCTCAGAGCATTGGGGTGGTGGGCAGACTCTCCATAACCTGAGGCCCAAAGACGCTATCCTCTCCAAGCCCTGGGGTGGCAGCACTCTTCCTGAACAACGTGGTGGAAGGCAAAACCCTATGCAAGTGGCAGCAGACTCACCCTTTCCCAACACATGGGTGGGTCCACAGTCTTTACCCAACGTGTCTTCAGCCCAGCCTCATCTCCTATGGTTCTGAACTTGAAGTGATTTTTCCTTTAATCTGCCCATCTTCTGTCCCATTTTTCAGGCTGGCAATAGTTCCATTTATACAATTGTGGAAAAAAAAAATTGTAGTTACACATGTAGTTCCCAGGAGTCCAGACCATCAGACAAAATACCTTCCATGGATTCTTCCTAGATAACTGAATTTCCAGTTCTGACTTCCACAGAAATTGCGGACTGGATTCATGTTCAGTTTAACCCTCACTTGGAGCACAATTCTCTGGGGATTCACTTTCTGGAAACTCAGAATTTTCTAAATCATCAATTCCTGTTGTTTTTCTAAATCATCAATTTCTGTGTGTGTCCTTAAGAATTCATTTCTCAGCTTATCCCTGTCTTCTTTCATTTCAATAAAATCTGCCAGGAGGAATCAGGTTGCCCTTTCAATATTTTGCTTATAAATATCCCTTGCAATATATCCAAGTTCATCACTTTCAAGTTCTGCCTTCCATCCCACATCAGAACATAATTTTGAAAATTTCTCAGTCACCATAAAACAAGGATCACCTTTCTTCCAGTTATCAATACCTTCTAGGGAAGAGTGTAAACAACAATATAAACTATAATTCATGCGGTGCAGCAGTGCTCCAAAATGTGTTCACCAAATGCAATGAATGTGCCACAATGATGAAAGAGGTTGTTGATATGGGAGGAGTGGGGGAATTGGGGTTGGGGTATGTGGGAACCTCTTAGATTTTTTAATGTAACATTTTTTGTGATCTGTGTATCTTTAAAAAAAGACATTTTAATAAAAATAAAAAATATAAAAAATTAAAAATCTTACTACTAACTATAGTCCATACCTTAAAAAAATTCATCATTTCCTTCTAACTCTTTATCAGAAGTATCTTTATTATCCATATTTCTACCCACAGTCTTTTCAAAGAAAAGCAAGCTTTTACATCAATCATCTCACATTTTTTCCAGCCTCTACTCCTTAACAAATTCCAAAATTATTTCCACATTTTTGGTATTTGTAATAGGAATACCCCACTGTTTCAGTACTAAGATCTGTCTTAGTTTCCTAGGCTGCTCATGAACATATCAATGCAATGGCTCAGTTTAAACAAAAGGAATTTCACAAGCTATAGTTTTGAGGCTTAAACAATGTCCAAATCAAGCCAGGGTTTTGGAGTCCTTAGCTTGTCACATTGCAAGGCACACGGTGGTTTTTCCTAGACTCTCCTCACTCTTCTGGTATCAGCTCCTTTCCTCCTGCAGGTTCCTCTCTCTCATGTCTGAATTCATTCCATACACAAAAGACAAGAATGGGATTAGGACCTATCTAGATTGAGCTGGCCCACACACATACTTTAAGTGAAGCAACCTCATCAGAGTCATACATGCAATGGATTCACACTCACAGGAATGGATTAGATTTAAGAGCATGTTTTTCAAGTTCTAACCAATACAACTTCTTTTTCTGCTAAGAATTGGTGAAACAATATTAGGATAGTTTATTTTACCGGATTAGCATTTTGTTTGGTGTCATTGGGACACAAGCATCTTCATCAACTTTCTAACTGCTGAAATGATTTTCTAACAATATGTGCAATGTCCTTGACTCAACTTTTATCTGTTTTGTTGAGAGTAAAGAGAATAAATGCCATCATCTGAAGTCTAAAATACCTACCAGTCTGCATCTGCACATTCCTTTGAGTGACTGAGAAGGAAAATATTTATCAGCTGGTTCTGTGGATAATCTTTCCAGCCTTGGAGACACATTTAGAGAGAAAAAATTATGTAAGCTTTTTTAAAAAATATTCTAATGAGATCTCCTAATTGTGGTTTCTAATGAAATTCTTATATACGGAATGTATTTAGAGTGATACACCAGCTTCTCTATGTTGCTTATGGGAAAGGTATTGGAATTAGCAGACACATGTGTATGATCTGCTTATACATGTCATTCCCAGCTATATAATTGCTATAGTATAATTGCTGTAGTATAAAATGGAGATGCTCTCTACCCCTAAATACTGAACTGTTTTTAAGATAATGACCCTCCCATATGTTTGGTAACTTCATTTGTTCATCCTAGACCATAGTCCAAATTTATGTGGTAATGAAAACCTGGGTATCTGCACTGATAGTCATGGATTTCATGTTCTGCCTGTGTCTCACAGTAGCCTCATCTTTTTAACATCTAGTAAAATTTGATACTGGCAAACATCTCTATTCTTACGAGTTTAATTTACTTTCTTAGTGGCAAACTCTATTTCTGAATTCTGTGGCAAACATGAAACATATTAAATGCATTTAGAACCCATGGATTTATAACCCTAAGTAACATGTTAGTTTCAGTTTACCTCTTCTGTCCCAGAGGAATTATATGAAGGTACACAATGTGTGTGTCAGAAATTTCAGTACCTTCAAACCTTGCTGATAGAATTATATCCTTCTTATTTACTACCTACATTTATTTTTACACAAATGTAATTCTGTGGGTAAGACTGAGGTCATAACATATTAGAAAAAAAATTAATTTTTTGTTGAGTGAATAGTGGAATTTGAGATCTTAGAAACCCTTATTTACTTCATTGCTTCATTTTTTTGTTGTAGCTTATTATGAGTGCAGTGAAAATTTGTGAAACATTTGTTAGGGGATGGTACAGAAATAGATAAAGGAGTAAAATTATTAAAGTTAAATAATTATTTTGGTTTTGGGAAGCAATTAAACAATTTGAGATTTCTTCATAATATATACAATGAATTGAAGAATTTAAAACTCTAATGAGGAAATAGTATGATTATAGAGAATCTGGAATAATCCAGTAAAGGAATAAATGACAGTAAGAATTGAGAGGAAACTAGTATTCCTTCCTTGATAAAAGAGCCATCACAATGTTTGATGACCTGGAATAGTAGACTGCATGATCCAAGACTGGCTTTTATATACCTGATAATTTAATACAACCATCTTCAAGCCCTACTTTCCTACAAATTTACCAGTAAATTTAAACACATTTTTGCACCCAAATCTGTATTGAGTGATTGAATTAAAAATTTGAAAAATAACTTTTGAAATTCATACATATAAATTAAATATCCATTTGTTATTGAGTAAAGCTCTAGGGACAAATTATCTCCAAAATGCTTTTATTGCTGCTTTATTAATATTGTTAGTCAGTTTTATTATGTGACATTTAAATTAGGTGAATATGTCAGAAGAGTTTAAATATCTGTGCCAACTATTTTCATATTGTTGGAAGAACCATTTTTTCCCTAAATGGATAGATATTTTGCAATGCCTGCACTTATTTGGATTTTTTTGAGAAGACATGGGTGTCTGTGCGCATATGTGTTTATAATTGCATATTTGCATAGGTATTCATTCAAGAAATTGTTTCCAGCATCCCAAGGATGAGATTTTAAGGCTGGAAATAAAAAGAAAACAGGACCATCATTGATTTTACATATAATATAGAAAGAAAATAAAATATGTGTACAAAAGATCATGTTGGACTGGACAACCAATATCTTGAACTTTATGAGATAGAATATCCCCTGATATAGACATTTTGTTAAAAATGCATAATTTTAATCCAAACTGTTGAAGTAAGAGTAGACTTATTATCATGAATGGTGCCAAGTACCTGAAATATATGGGATTGCAAAAATGAGAGAAAGTCATTCAAGCAGGACTCACTCCAAAATTAATGCTGATGTATTTCACCATTAGAGAGAGTATCATTTTTATTAATCTGGCCAAATCCAAGAATAAATCATTTATCTTCCCTTAGTTAAGGATGTATATTAAGTTCTTCCAGGTACAGCCACAGAGGATCCATGTTCAATTTCCAGGTAGAAGATATTTGCAAAGCCTTTTTCTATCAAAAACAGTCTACGCAGCACCTTTTGTACCTTTACTGATAGGAACAAAAGCTGCAGAAAGTTGATGATATCTGAAAGCCAGAGATTCTACACTTTAAAATTTGAATAGGAGAAAAAAACCTGCAAACCAGTTTCAGTACAATGAAATGGAAATTATTTGAGATGTTGACACTTATATTGCAATTCTAAATGAAAGAGTCCAGATTAAAGAAGACTGTCCAGGTCCAGGGCAGAAGTCTTGCTGATCTTAGTGACTTCACTTCTATTAATATCTTCAAATGAAGTGAATTAGTACAAACTACTCCATTACAATAACAAAACATTATGTTAAGTATGTTTTGCATACAGATTAATAATCAATAGTTTAACAAAGAATTCATTCCAAGTGAGAAACTAGTTTTCCCAACGGTGATTAACCCATTCGATGGTCACCAAATTTCCATGAGCTCTCACCATAATTTTATCTCCTTTGTATTTAAATGAGACCATGTGAAGACATTTTGGTAGTGATGTATTCTGCACTCAGAAAAAAAACATTTAGGAGCCAGTATTCTTGGCTCCAGCATTCTTTTTTCCCGGCTGCAGCAAATCTGAAAGACATGCATTAAGCTGGCAGGAATACACAGAGGGAATTTTTGAGTAACTGCCCAGAGAACAAATTTCCTAGAGGTTCTTACAACCCTAACTAGATTTAGCTTAAGCTGGAAATAAAATTGAGTAGGTGAAGACGTTCAGATTTCAGGATTCATGTGTTATCACTGCAAAATGCAGCTTAAATCTGCTTAATTCATTGACTAAGTTTATCTCTACAAAGACTGATAGATAATAATAGGAGTACAGATTAGCATAAACTTTTGAAGTTTTCCTGATTCTGTAATAGTGTAGAATGGATGAACAGCAATCCCTCAAAACCACACCTAATTAGAGCTTCTCACTGCTTCAGTATAATACACTACAGTAACCGAAATAGTTAAAGTATAACTTTGTACCTCAGCTTTTTACCCCTTAACCAAAGATGTAAGATAATGCTTAAGAAAATTATGCAATCATATTCTAGGGAATATCAAAAACAATTATGAACTCCACTGTGAATTCAGTATTCTTGTTACGAGAACTAGAATAGCTGTTCTAGACAGTCCCCTCTTCTATACGTCCATCTTAGAATAAGTTCCAATTTTATACCAAAGTCCTGCAATCGTTATCCCACAAATTCTCCTCTCATCTCAGATGACTATGTATCCTACTTTTTAGGAACATAGGGCCATCATAGAATCATTATTTCAGTCTCAAGCCTCCTCATCAATAATCATAACCAAAAACCATATCACCTTCATGCCTTCCTGCCCAATGAGAAAAATATATTCAAGGGCTCCAACTGAGTTTTTTTAGGTACTTCTTGAATCCTCAGAAACTCTGCTTCTAACTCCCATAACCAGAGCACCCTCAAAATATTTATGGGTCCTGCTAAGGTTTAATGAGAGTTTTTGCTCTAAAATTAAAACAATGGAGAGGATTACAAAATCCTGTTTTCTTCTTATTTGTATGACAATGAAAATTAGATATGTTAGAAATTTTAAAGTTGTTAGAGTTGTTTGGAGCCATTGCTAGAAATTCTCACTAGAAGTTGGTCTTATGAGAATGTCTTTCCTGACATTCTCTTATATAGACAGAACTCCAACCAAACAACATGGCTAACAAAAGCCATGCCCTACATAATTGTTTTTCAATGGATCCTCAAGGACACTTTTTGCTCAAAAAAGTTTTCTAATGGTGGATCTTTCTGTGGGTATGGAGGGTGCACATCCTATCCATCATCATCTCCTTGTGTACAGGAGCAACCTGAACCTAAAGTGCCAAGTGAACTATACCAACTCAAATGATCCTTGGCAAGATTGCAACGAAGGCCACATTGGAGGCTGAGGGAGAGGGAATGGAAGTGGAGTCCTCATTCCTACAGAGTTTATTTTCTTTATCCTCTAGGTATATTTTACAGGGAGGGGCTGGCTGAGCATGATTTTTCAATGGCTTTTTCACAGAAACATAGACTATCACTATGTGTGAACTTCCATCTGAGAAGAAAGGCTAATCTATTCCTCCATATCTTTTATGATAAACTGACTTTTAGCCACTCATGCAAAAGGAAATGTTTATATCCATGCATTTTAAATCATTCAACTGAGAGTAAGAATCATGGGAATCTGGTCCCCTAAGTTTTCAAAATCATTAATTAAAAGGTTGCTGTTATCAGAATATTTAGGTTGTGTTTATTTTGTTTTAATAGTGAATCATATATTGAATTAGCCTATATATTGTGATAAAAATTATACCTCATGTAGTTATCTTTTCTGGTGACCTTCATTCCTTCTATAAATCCATATTTCTATCTAGAATCACTTTCCCTTTCCCTTAAAGCCTCCTTTTCTATATTATTCTGTGAGTGTGCTGGCAATGAATTTTGTTAGTTTTGTATGAATGAAAACATCCTTACTTTCTCTTTTTAAAGATATCCTTGCTGTATGCTTGACAATTTTTTCTTTCACAAATTTTACTTTCATATGAAGTCCACTGGCTCTTTGCTTGCATTGGTTCTGATGTGTAGAATGAAGTCATTCTTATCTTCTTTCCTTGTACAACTATTTATTTTGCAACCATGTACTCTTCAGAAGAGGAAACTGAGACAGAGAGTAGTTGAGATACTTGCCTAAGAAGACATGGATTGGCCAGAAGTCAAAAATTTTTTACCAACAATGTTACAGCAATAAGTATGTCAGCCATGAAAACATTTCCCTCAATTTAATTTGGAAAATATATTCTAAGCATTTTCTATGCAAAATATACTAGCTTGATTTTTTCATATGCATCTCTCCTAATAATATTTTATTTAAGTCTCTTTAACAGGCCCTGATAAGTTAATTGTCATTCAGAAAGTCATATGATTAAAAAGTGGAAGAATTGAGAATCATATCCAATTTCATTCCTTTCAAGTATAATTAATCTAGCATTTTAGTGTATCCCATTCATGTAGAGGATGTCCCTGTTCAGAAGTTGAGACCTCTGCTTAGACTTCTTTCCATCCTGCAGTCAAAGAGAAATTACAAAATCAAAGAAGACTAGGTCATGCTTAGGCAGGTTTCCAGCAGAAGTATCAGTTAGGAGATATTTGCTTCTCTCCATCCTCTTCCCTCTTCAGCTGCCGAACATCGGATATGTCCGAGGAGTAAACCCTGCCTTCCCTGATGATATAAAGTTCCTAAACAATCCAGACCTGGTCTGCATCAGCACTTCCTCACCCATCCAGGGTGGACACATCACAGCACCAGTTTTTGATGAAATGCAAAAACATTATGATCAGAGCTCAGGATTAGAAATCAAATCACACTGGACTCTAATCTGAGCACTACTAATTCTTAGTTTTGCCCATGGCCACATTTACTTTGATATAAAGTAGAAATAATAAGAACTTCATCATGGGGATATTAGAATCAGAACAGATACCACAGTTTAAAAACTGGCTGATATATAAAAGTGCTCATTACATGGTAGTTTTAATGATAGTTAATTTCGTTTATCCCTTACTATTTTTTCCAGGAATCTTAACTTCACTGTTACATATTTTATAGGGTAGATCAAAGACTACTAGAAAGATTTCAGAATTATAATTACTTGTGAGTAATTACTGAATACTTCTAAACTTGGCCTTTGTTTTTCTCCTAATTTCAGCATTTTCCCACAATCCTACCATCCACAAGAGAAATGCAGACTATTTACACATACGAGCTGAGAACATTTTTGCCAGGACCAAGGCACTGTTACACCATGAGCTCTCTGTTATGTGCAGAAGAGGACAACAGACAACAAAGGGATGATTCTTTGTCAGACACCATTCTACACATTGCCTGTATGATCTCCTGTAAACCCACAACAGTCCTATGAGATAGTCTCCTTCTCACCCCCTTTTGGCAATTGTGAAAAATGAAGCATAAAGAAGCTATGAACCTTGCCCAAGGTCAGATAGTCTTAAGTAGAAGCCCCAGCCCTGGAGGTGCAGTTTTGTGGACTCTGAAGAATTTCCTCTTTCCGCATGTGAGAATGTTGATATTAGGGAGCATGTTCTCTAGCCTGCATGTGTCTATCCTCAGGGCATCAGCAGTAGAATAGCAGTTTTTAATGGCCTAGGCACTTTCACATTTTATTTTTTTTAATCCTCCCTATGACTCTGTGAGACAAGCAATAAGATTGTTTTATATATTCTAATAATCTCTTGCACCCATTCTCCCATGACTAAATTAAGTTATGCCTTATTTTCCGCATTCTAGGCTGACTTCCAGACTGCAGGCATAAGATGCTTCTAGTCTAACACTGCAGGCTCTATGCCCAGCACCCCTGATCACAGATGCCACAGCCACAAGAGAGAACAGGAGAAAACTTGTTTGCTGCCAACTTGGATGCAGCTGCTAATTCTAACCGTCTGGGAATAGAAAGTTCAGAGCTTCCCTAACTCCTTCTTCAGCTTGAGCAATATTCTTTAAATATTTGCCTTTAATCATTCATGAAAATATTCATGAGGACAGAGTCTGGGGATCACTGAGCCTGCAATATCACCTAAACACAATGAACCACAGATTATAAATGCTCTTTGTTTCTAAATTGCTATCCCATTATCCATCCAGATTCTGAGTGAAAACAGGAGCTATCACAGGCTTTCTATAAAGTAAAGACTGAAAAAAGCAGACCTCAGAGACCTGCTACTCCAGGACAACTGTCATTTGTTGCTGAGTTCATGGTACTTGCAATTCCCAATTATTCTGCATTAACAGTTTGCTATTTTCCGGTCTTTAAATCGTGTTATAGCAAAGATCAAGAGATTTTCTTTATATACGTTATCTGGTCACCAAGAAAATAATACTGACATGTGCAGCAAGGAAGTTTGGGAAAAGATGTCTTTCAATGGTTTGGTTTCTCCCCATCCATTTTTTGAAGCCTAAAGTTTGGGAAGTTCTGAGTCAAGAACTTCTTATCTGAGCTGGGAGGCTGATGGCCTACATTCACTGGTTGATGTGAACCTATAGAACAAAGATAAACACACCCCCCACAAACTGAGATTTACTTAGGAAGCCCTCTAAAGATTCATTTTGAAGTCACTAATGAAGTACAGAAACACTACACTTAAGGTAAAAATGGCTGAACTTGCAAAGCAATAGGTAGTGATGGGTCAGAATCTGTTTTCTACAAATATGGGATAAACTTGTTATTTCTTCCCCAAGTGCATTCAGAGAGATAGGCATAATCGGTGACTTCTAATTAGTATTTTTCTCTCTAGGTGAGTCTAGAGTTCAATTTCAGGTAATTTATATTTAAACATCTATTTCATCTGTCACAGTGGGTTTTTAAAAAAATAAATAATGACTAGCATACCCATTGTACTTAGAATAGCATTCACTTGAAGTATTATGGACCCAGACATGAGATAAGTAAATAAAACTTTCTTTTGTTAAATTATCTTGCTAAATATAAAGGGAAAATATTCTCACAGAAAAATCATGTCATAAAATTTATGAAAGGAAACAATAATCTTCCTTAATCCCATAATCAGATAAGCCTATTGGTATTTAGTGTATGTTCTTTAGATCTGTTCTAAGTATATATGTCTTTTTAGACTTAGTATCATTATATATGTCATTATATATTTACCTTTTCCACTCAGCATGATATTAAAATCTCTTTCCATGTCATTAATCTTCTTGCAAATCACTTTAATGTCCACCTAATACTTCATAACCATATATGACAATGCATTTAAATGTACACCTTTATGTAGACATTTGGGTTGTCTTACTTTTCCTCTGTTACTTAAAAAAATGTGAAATGCAACCTGTATGTGAAGTTTTGGCCATATATTTTTCTAGTATAGATTCTAAAAATAAGGAATACTGAAACTTTTATATCAGTACATACTCAACAGTATTGGATAACATAGGACTCATTAATGTTTGCTAATTTGCCAATTAAATATTCATTATTTTAAAATTGAATATATTGATGACATATGAAGTGAAGGCAGTTTTAGATGTCTAATTTTTTCCTGAGGATTACCTTTTCATTAATTTTACTGTATCTTCGTAAAGACTTTTCATTGTTTTTCGAAGAAATTTCTGTTATAATAATGGCTGTCTGTGACACTTGTTGCAACTATTTTTCCAGTGAGTTTCATGACTACATGTAGTTGAATCTGTCACTTTTTTTCTTTTATGCCACTTTATTTTGTATAACTCCAGGGGTATTCTACCCCATTGAGAGATTAAATTCATATCTATTTCTACATTTTTTTGTTTTATACTAATTTATGGTTTAAATTTTAAGGCACTCGACTCTCCTTTTTATTTTATTTGAATTTTCAGACTGGCATGAGTAGAAGACTTACTTTGTTTTGAAAAATATATATCAGTTATTTAAAAAGTTTTATTTCCTCCACTAAACTATACCTAATATTCTTTTAAATACTTTAAAAATTAGGATTTTTTTCCTTATTTTTGTCTTTATTTATTTTTTTTAATATTACATTTAAAAAAAATGAGGTCCTCATATACCTCCCACCACCCTCACCTCACTCCTCCCATAACAACAACCTCCTCCATCATCATGGGACATTCATTGCACTTGGTTAATACATCTCTGAGCACTGCTGCACCACATGGTCAGTGGCCTACATTATAATTTAAAATCAGGATCTTTTGGGGATTGGTTCATACTTCCTTCTCATTGATCTTTTCTGTGTTCATTAGTTTTATTAGCATTTTATAAGCTAATGTTCTTTTGAAATTATTTGTCAACTAATATTTTGTCTGTTTTACTGATTTCTGTTTCAAATGTTTTCTTAGTATAATTGACTGTTTTTCTAGTTTCTTGGTGACTACTTTGTTCACTTATTTTCTCTCATTTAATTTGTTTACTCAATTCGTGTTATGCAGGCTAGTATTTCAGGGATAAAAGTATTGATATATGATTTCTCTTTTTTGTTCTTTTACCAGTAATTTGGAAGTATTAGTAATTTAGCTTAGGTTAAAAATTTTTACTTAGGTTAAAATATACTTCAATTTCTCTGTTCTTTGTTTTTTTTCCTTTATTACATATATATAAAAAAGTTAGGCTCAATAAGACTAAGTCCCATACACAGCATCACTGACTACTGGTAGTCTTTGAATACAGAATACAAAAACATCTGTCTATTCTAATGAATACACATATCTAATAAATCCTGGTGCCTGTGTTTTCTTTTCTAAGAAGTGCCTGTTTGCATTTTAAAATAGATCCAGAGAATGTTTCATAAATTCCTTAAATTGACTTTTTTTTTGCAAAATTTCTGAAATCAACATATGACAGAAGTTTCCCAAATAGTGAATTCCAGATTATCAAATACCTTTGTATTGCATCATGCTGCCTGTTTTATCTTCTTCCTGATAGCTTTCTTCCAGAGGAAGTCAATAAAGAATTTATGTTTGTCTTATTCAATAGTGAGTCCATGTCCCTTGCTTGAGGTAACAAATCTATCAGGATGTATCCTATTGTAGCTTCATATATTCATTCAGTTCAGCTGATTTGGAATACGACTAAACATTCCTAATTTCAAATTAAACTCACCCTGATGTTTTATAGGCACCCTGAAACAAGTTATAAATATCAATTAAAACAAGTTTGGCAACTTAGCCTTAGCAGCATGAGTGATGATAGAAGAGACACATGAGAACAGACTTGTGAATTTTAGTCTCTAATACTTACAGATTCATTTTTCATTCTTTTTAAATTTATTAGACAAGATGTAGGTTTACAGAAC